>NW_028247328.1:0-226422 GCF_964263255.1 Lissotriton vulgaris | reverse complement strand
CTCTGTCATTGGTAGATTTCTTGTATCACTGTATGTTGCATTTCTCATGAGAGTTTCACTGACTGCAAACCGTGTGACCCCTAAACCTATGTTTTTTTCTGTGAATTTCTAAGGATTTTTAAATGCTGACTTCTAACTATAACGTCTCTGAAACCTATGTTTTTTTCAGGGAATTTCAAAGCTTTTTTAAATGCTAATTTCTAACTATAACAACTCTGAAACCTTTGGTTTTTTCAGTGAATTTCAAAGGTTTTTTAAATGCAATTTTTTAAGTGTAATAGTAGTTATACCTATTTTTTGTACTGCTTTTCTACAGTTTTTTAACTGTTTATTTATACATACTTTATTCATTAAATAACATAATATATTTTTCTGAAAATTGCAATTTTTTTTAAAATTCAAACTGAAATATTGTTTCATATTTTTGTTGAATTTTTTTATTTAACCTCATAGCTGCTATTACACATTCCTCCCCAGTGCTGCGCTGTCCATTAGAACTAGTGCTGAATGGACGTTCAATGGTCGTGCGCAGCACTGGGGAGGTAGTGCTGCCGTCGGCCAATGCACCGAGGCAGCACTTAAGGGGTTAAATATATTTATATTATTTATTTTTTCTCAAAATTTTTCTCTGAGTCGTGCACCCAAAGCGTACACATCACAGTGGGTGTGCGGATTCTAGCTCCCATTTTAGAAAAGTCGTGAAGGATCTGCCTACGGTGTGTGACGGCTGAGTGTGTTTCAGTTACATCATATACATTAAATATTACATGATGTGCGCGATTGGTATGCGACCAGTCCGCGACTCCTGATCCCGAGCATTCGCGACATATGCGCATTACGGTATGTGATGCTTGCGCAGTGGCGGGTCCCGCGTGACGTCATATACGCGCTGGGGCAAGCTGGATGCGCGACTCCCGTAAAAAATGCTTATGTTCTAAAATACTAAAGAAAAAAAAAGAAAACAAAATTCTGATATGAACTACCTTATCTGGTTAAGGTAAGAATTATAATTGCAAGGTAATGTGTGAAAGTTTGGTTGAATATATATATATTCATATATATATATATATACAGCATGATTGACTAAAAGAATGCATTAGTGGTGTGTGGTGAATTTATAGGTGAAAATTTATGAGGAAGTACTGCAGCGTGACACTGCACTGCACTTTGGCACTTCCAAATCACCGAGATGTGACATATGCACATGAATATGTTGCAACTCTGTGCTTCCCTCTGCACTGCTGCACAAACTGCAGCCATATGGTGACACAGGCACCCTTGCACCATAGTGCAAGGATGTCTGTGTCGTGCGGAGATTGTTTTTGTGCAGGAAGGGACACCTTTCTACACAAAAACAATCAGTAAAGGCATTTTCCTCTTACAACGTATGATGTGGAATGCAGCATGCATTGAAAGAGGAAAAAATGTGGAGAAATGAAAACAGTTAAGCATAGGCGGATTTTGCGGATCCACGATCCACGGATTTGGCGGATTTGCGGATCGTGGATCCGCAAAATCCGCGGATTTTGCGGATTTGCGGATCCACGGATTTGGGGCGGGGCTTCCATGCGAGTGCAGTCACTGAATTTGAGGATCAACTAGTTCGAGCGACCATGTGTGTGTTACTATGCAATCGCCCCGACGGGCGCAGGGGTCCCTTGAGTGAGCTGTCCATCATAGTGGGTGAATGGCGGGCAGACGGTGCAAACCCCGAGTGTGTGGGCGGGGCCAAACAGCCAGGGCTACCTTGCGAGTTCACATATGCTTCTAGTGTGTATAAAAGGTCTGAGAAAGATCAGTTCAGCAGATGAAGAGAAAGAAACCCCTGGTCACAAGAACAGCACGAGTATTGTGCTCGTGAAAGTCAAGGATGCAAAGGCCTCTATCCAGCATCACAGCTGATTTTCCACGGTAGAGTTGGGAAGAAGGCACACCTGTCCAGCCTCGACAACGCTCACGATTGTTTTTGGGCTAATGAATGAGTCACTGAATTTGAGCATCAACTAGTTCGAGCGACCATGTGTGTGTTACTATGCAATCGCCCCGAAGGGCGCAGGGGTCCCTTGAGTGAGCTGTCCATCATAGTGGGTGAATGGCGGGCAGACGGTGCAAACCGCGAGTGTGTGGGCGGGGCCAAACGGGCAGGGCTACCATGCGAGTTCACACATGCTTCTTGTGTGTATAAAAGGTCAGAGAAAGATCAGTTCAGCAGATGAAGAGAAATAAGCTCCTGGTCACAGAAACAGCACAGGTATTGCGCTCGTGAAAGGCAAGGATGCAAAAGCCTCTATCCAGCATCACAGCTGATTTTCCACGGTAGATTTGTGAAGAAGGCACACCTGCCTCGACGACGCTCACGATTGTTTTTGGGCTCACAGGAAGGGCATGTTGTAACTATTTTAGGATGGCGCTGGCAAGCTGCCAGCGCCATCCTAAAATAGTTACTAAATTAGCTTCAACAGGAAGCTCTAATAGATAAAATAAAGCAGGTGCGAGCACCTGCTTTATTTTATCTATTAGAGCTTCCTGTTGAAGCTAACTTAGTAATTATTTTAGGATGGCGCTGGCAGCTTGCCGGCGCCATCCTAAAATAGTTACAAGTTGACAGGCCAGCCAGGCTTCAACTTTTGCCCCCGGAATCCGCCACTCGCGGATTTGCGAATTCGCGGTAAATTTGCGGGAGTTCGTGGATCGCGAATTTACCGAAAATTCGCAAAATCCGCGAGCGGAACGGATTTTGCGCTCATACTTAAAAACAGTTCTCCTTGTTGTGCCTTGCTACACCAACTCTAGGATGGCGCAGCATTCACACACATCTCCAGAGTTACGATTTCTCAAATCTGGAAAAGTGTCTAGTTCTATGGGTGTTGCATGGGAACACCCACAGCAAAACCTATTGAACTCCCCTTCAACCCAAATTTCTGTGTATGAAGGAGTCATATTTACAAGGAGAGGAAAAACCATGCAGGATGGCTTTTCCTCTCCTTGTAAATATGAAGGAGTGCCTGGCGCCATCATTACGTTACAAATAGTGACGTACTGGTGGCGGAGGGTGCTTGTAAATCTGCCCCATAAGTGCTTAGGTATTGGCAGACTGATACAATAAGAACATAGTGCTGGATGGGTGATTGAAGTATTACATGAGACTGACAGGAGGCATCCTACGCTGCATGGGTACTACAGTATTTAATGGAGTGGACCAATAGTTTGTATCTGCTTAGAGATTTGTAGGGATTATGCACAGAATATTTTACGTGTACATGTGTTGGTGCCTAGGTCATTTTATAAGAATACCACTAATAACTGGAATGATGACAGTGCTGTAAACATAGTGAACACGTAATTTATAAGTGCTTACGTATTGGTGGAGTGATCGGATAAGTAGATAGTGTAGATAAGTGATTAAAGAAGTACATGGGACAGACTGGACAATTCCTACACTGCATGAGTACTATCTGGGTATTTAGAAGAGTGTATCAATAGTATGTAGCTAGTTAGAGGTCTGCTTCGATAGTGAGCAAAATATATCTAGCTGTACTTGTGTTGGTAGCGAGGCCATTCCATAAGTTCATGACTAGTAACTAGAATAATTACAGTATTACAACCAGAGTGTATAGTGAATTTATACGTGCTTAGGTATTGGTGGAGTGATAGGATACGCAGATAGTGCTGGATGGGTGAATGGATAAGTACATGGGACAGACAGAAGAATTCCTAGACTGCATAGGTACTAACTGGGTATTTAGAAGAGCGTATCAGTAGTATGTAGCTGGTTATAGGTCTGCATGCATAGTGCACAGAATATTATAGCTGTACTAGTATTGGTGTGTCTATGGTTTTGAGAATGGTAGTCAGTATTTTAGGGTGTGAGGAGGTGCATCAGATGATCATGTGAATGATGTCATCAGTGATGTCATTTGAGATGTCATGAGTGATGTCACTGACCAGGTCATGCGTGATGTAATATGTGACATCATCAGCAGTGCATTGCGGGGGCGCGAGTTATAGTTAGCACAACTAACGATAACGGACACATTTTTCTCGTTTTGTATGAGTGAAATGTCAAACTAACTATGACATCCATGAAACCTGTGGCTTTTTCATTACATTTCTGAGGTTTTTTAAATGCTAATTTCTAACTATAATGTCCCGGAAACTTGTGTTTTTTTCATTGAATTGTATATATATATGTATTTATGTATTTAATCTCCTCTCACTATTACAAGGAAGGAATCAGCACTCAGGTTGTAGTTTGGAAGTATTTAATCTGCAAAGGATGTGTTCCACACGTTTTGGCTCTTCCGAACCATGATAACAATACAAGACGTCATTGTAGCATCCTTATTTAAATATGCAAATGTCTAAAGTTGCCAACAATAACAAAGGACTACATATTTCTTTAATCCAAAAAGCTGGTGGCCATATTGGCATGGTCACGATGTGAAAATTCAGGAATTGATACAATAAAGAAAAAAAACATGTGTTTATATGCACACAATCTCATTTCAGCATATCTTGCCCCTTACCGCCATACCTGCATGTTTGTCAACGTGACTTATTCATAATAAACATACTTAGGATTGCAAACATCAACATAAACAATGGATTACACATTACTTTAAAGTGAAAGGCTATGAGCCATATTAATCTGGGCATGTTGCATATTATAATGGTTCTTACAAGAAAGTAAAGAAAAGAGTGTTAAAATAGTCAAGTCAAGTCAAGTCAGAAAATTTATATAGCGCGCTACATACCCAGAGGGTCTCAAGGCGCTTGAAGAGGGGTGGGGAATTACTGGTCAAATATCCACGTTTTAAGTTGCTTTCTGAATGCTAGGTGGTTCTGAGTAAGGCGAAGATGAGTGGGAAGTGAGTTCCAGGTTTTAGCTGCCAGGTAGGAAAAGGATCTACCTCCCATGGTGGTTTTGTTGATGCGAGGTACAGTGGCCAGGGCTTGGTTGGATAATCATAGCTGGCGTGAGGGGGTGTAGAAGGACAGTCGTGTGTTGAGGCATTCTGGTCCGATTTTGTAGAGTGCTTTGTGTGCGTGGGTTAGGAGCCGGAAAGTGATCCTCTTATTGACGGGGAGCCAGTGGAGGTTTTTCAGGTGACCAGAGATGTGTTCTTTGCGCAGGATGTCTAATATGAGCCTGGCTGAAGCGTTCTGGATTTGTTGGAGTTTTTTCTGGAGTTTAGCGGTAGTACCGGCGTATAGGGTGTTTCTCTAGTCCAGTCGGCTCACGACCAGAGCGTGGGTGACCGTTTTCCTAGTTTCGGTGGGGATCCAACAAAATGTTTTTTTGAGCATGCGAAGAATGTTGAAGCAGGATGAAGAGACGGCGTTGACTTGTCTATTCATTGAAAGTGAGGAATCCAGGATGACGCCCAGGTTCCGTGCGTGGTCCGTCGGGATGGGTGCTTTTCCAAGGGCTTCTGGCCACCAAGAGTCGTCCCAGGCAGAGGGGGAGGTGCCTAAGATAAGGACTTCTGTTTTATCTGAGTTCAGTTTCAGACGGCTGTGTTTCATCCATTCGGCTACTTCTTTCATTCCTTCGTGTAGGTTAGTTTTGGCGGTGCTAGGGTCATTGGTGAGTGAAAGGATCAGTTGAGTGTCATCCGCGTAGGAGATGATGTTGAGGTTGTGTTGGCGTGCGATGGCCGCGAGGGGACTCATGTATACGTTGAAGAGGGTGGGACTGAGTGAGGATCCTTGGGGTACGCCGCAGATGACTTCAGTGGCCTCTGAGATGAATGGAGGGAGGCGGACTCTCTGGGTTCTTCCGGTGAGGAACGAGGTGATCCATTCCAATGCTTTTCCTTGTATTCCGATGTTTTTGAGGCGCTGTAGAAGGGTGCTATGGCAGACTGTGTCGAAGGCTGTGGAGAGGTCAAGGAGGATGAGGGCGACTGTGTCTCCATTGTCCAGGAGAGTTCGAATGTCGTCTGTTGCTGCGATGAGGGCGGTTTCAGTGCTGTGTTTGGCTCGGAAGCCGGATTGTGAGGAGTCGAGGGATTTGTTTGTTTCAAGGAAGGCGGCGAGCTGGTTGTTGACCGCTTTCTCGATGACTTTGGCCGGGAATGGAAGGAGCGAGATGGGGCGGTAGTTTTTGAGTTCGGTGGGGTCAGCCGTGGGTTTCTTCAGGAGGGCGCTGAGTTCGGCATGTTTCCAGCTTTCCGGGAAGGTGGCGGAGTTGAAGGAGCAGTTGATGACATCTCGGAGGTGTGGTGCTATGATGGAGTCTGCTTTGTTGAAGATGTGGTGAGGGCATGGGTCAGTTGGGGATCCTGAGTGGATGGAGTTCATCAGGCGGATGGTGTCCTCAGTGGAGATTGGGTTCCAGTCGTTGAGGGTGTTCAAGGGAGGTGGGGGCCCTGCAAGGGGTTGGGTGGGTTGGTCTTCGGGTTGGTTGTTGAATCTGTTGTGGATGTCTGCGATTTTGTTGTGGAAGAATGAGGCTAGGGAGTCGCAGAGGGCTTGGGAGGGGGTGATGTCGTTGGAGTTGGCCGTGGGATTGGTAAATTCCTTGACGATATTGAATAGTTCTTTGCTGTTGTAGGCGTTGTTATCTAGTCGGTCCTTGAAAGCGGCTTTCTTGGCACACTATCCCTGAATAAAGTTCTAGCGATTATAGTTCCATTCCATTCACAGCTCATTTGAGATGTCATGAGTGATGTCATGAGTCATGTAACTGACCACGTCATGAATGATATAATGTCTGAGGTCATTAGCAGTATATTGCGCGGACGTAACTTATAGTTAGCTCAGGTAACTATAACTGCTGAATTTCATTGGTTGTGTATGAGCAAATTTATAGTTCTTTTTTTAACGTTAAGTAAGTTGCATATCACAATGGACGGTGGGGAGTTGGAATCAGGGCCTGGCATTATGCTGCCCCTTCCTAGCTTGTTACTCCTGCCTTCCCTCCTCCAAGTCCATTGCCCTGCTCCCTTATTACAGCCCTGTGTGGCCGTTGTTCTGCCACTGGCATTCCTGCCTTCTCTGAACAGTTAGCTTGCTGCCCCATCCACCTCCTCCCTATCCTCTGTTGTCTGAATCCATGGACTAGCCTCTTCCCTCCTGCCATGCATGTTCTGATGTGCTGCCACTGCCCTCCATTTAGCATGATGTACCAGTCTAGTCCTCCTGCCCTCCATTGCCCAATTCTATGCCCCATCATTGACCTCCTGCTTAGCCTCTGTGCTTTGCTTGCTGCCCCTATTCTCCTTCCCCCTGCCCTCTGATGTCTGTGTGCATGCCCCTGCTCCATCCTTCTTGCCCAACTTTTTCAAAGGACCTGCCATTCCTATCTACTCCGATGGTTCTGTTGAGCTGCCACTCCCCTCCCACCTGCCTAGCATTGTCCGTTGAATGTAACCTATCCCTGACACCTCCACCCTGCCTGTCCACATTCCATGCCCCTATCCCCTTCCTCCTGTCCCCCATGGTCCATTTTACTGCCACACCATTCTGCCCTCCCTAGTATGTTGTACTGCAACTGCTTCTCCTGCCTGCCCCGCGTGGTCTGTTGTGAGGCCCCTTCCGCTGAACTCTCTTGTCTGTGTACAGGTCCTGACCCTCCCTTCTATCCTCCATGGTCCATTGTGCATGCCCCTGCACCCTCCTTCTTGCCCATCATAGCCATTGTGCTGCCACTAACCCTCCGCTTGCCATGCATGGTCTTCTCTGCTACCAAGGCCCCTCTCACCTTCCCTGTGTGGTCAGCTAGCTGCCCAAGACCCCTCCCACCTTCCCTCCATGGTCTGTGTGTATACCATGATAGTCTCACTGTTCCTCTCCATGGCGTGTCTTGCTTCTAGTGCCCATCCTGCCTGACCTACATGTTCATCTTGCTGCTCCTGCCCTGCCCGCTTGCCCCCAGCCGTCTGTTTCTATGCGCAAACCCCTATTTACTCCCTCCTGGCTTGTCAGTTCCATTTTAATGCCCCTGATCCATCCCGCCTGCCCTTTAGGGTCCGTTATGCTGTAGCTTTCTCTCCTGTCTATCCATTATGGTCAGCTAGCTACCATTGTCTCTTTCCCCTCTGTTCTCTGTTGTCCATGTGCATTGTCCTGTCCCCTCCCTATTGCTATGTATGGATTGTTGTGCTGCACTCCCGCCCGCATGCCCTATGTGGTGTATTGTGCTGCTGCAAACCCTGATGCCTGCCCTTTAGGGTCAGTTTGGTACACCTCACCATGTCCCTCCTGTCCTCTGTTATCTGAGTCCATTTCCCTACCCCAATTCCTCCTGCTTCCCATGATCCAATGCACCATACTTGCTAACATTTTGAACTTGGTAAGAAGGAGATTTTGGAAAAAAACTGGGGTATTGATTTTCCCCTCTGACTTTCATTGAAAAAGAGGAGATTGTAGACAAGAGACAGATCAAATTAAGCCCTTTTGGGCTTAAAAACATTGGACACTTCCTGGCTGAATCAGGTCTGTTGGCATGTATGGTTGTACTCCCACTGCCTCTTCTGTCCACAGTGGTCTATTATATTGCCACAGCCTCTCTTGCCAGTCCTGTATTGTTGGTTTGTTTTCCCCGCCCCCCTTTCTCCTGCCTTCCATAGACTGTTGTGCTGCCACTGCCCTTCCTGCCTGCCCAGTGTGGTCAAATCGTTGCCTCTGCACCCTCCTACCTGCCTTCAATTTTCAGAGTCCTTGCCCCTGGCCTCTGCCTCTCAACAGTATTCTAATGAACAACTAGATTGCTAACATTCTATATTCATTACAAAAGTGTGGAACGCCTGACGTCATCTTGATGTAATCAAAACTGTAATACCTAGAGTAATTCCTTTAGAAATTACATATTTGAGAGGATCTTATTTGCATCAGCACTTTTAATTATTTGTTATCCTTATTTTTTTTATCCAGTTGACCACGTGAATAAATGTTGCACTTAGGGGAGAGGGTGTAGTGTTACCTCCAGAGCTGCAGACTTTGCAACTGGGGAACTAGGCTGGAGTTTCTGCTTCAGATCGACATTCTGTGATTCTGGTCAAATCACTTAATCTCCCCATGTCTAAAACCAAAATGAATTTGTTCTTGTGTGATGTAACCAATGCTCATGTAAAACACTCCAATGCCTGACAAGTCTGCACTATATAAAACTGCAAAAACACAAAAAATAAAAAGTGTTTTGCACACTTCTGTCATTGGGCTACATGTGGGCTACATCTGGGTGATATTTGTGCTACATCTGGGCTCTTTTGTCTCTGGTGGCCATCTTGGGAGATTTCTTTGTAATGAAGTTTCCCAATTTCCTCATTTACTGCAGGCTCCTCAGTAGAAAATGCTTTCAGTTTTTTACTTTGACTTCATCACGAAGGTATTCAGATATGTCACACATTTGCCATAAATTCTGAATTTTAGCACTCTAGTTGCTCATTAGATCACTGTAGTAAAGCTACTGCACACCACAGAAGTCTGCTGCTGGTATTAAAAGTACATGTTTCAGTCTGCATGTCAGACTTTTTTTATGAAATAGAAGAGGATTTGAGAAGTCACTCAAAATGTGCCCTAATTTTTCTTTCATTAGCACTAATAATTTCTATGGCAAAATGAACCCCCTTATTGTGTTCCTTTTTAAAACAAATGTTTTAAGTGTTACCAGTTTATGCCAATCAAGATGGCTTCAGGTGTGCAATACTTTTGTCATAAGTAAGACAGTAAGCGCTCTAGTTGTCCGTAAGAACCCTCTGGGACATTCTGTCATTGAGCTATACGTGGGATACATCTGGATGATATTTGTGCTACATTTGGGTTCTTTTGTCTCTGGTGGCCATCTTGAGAGACTTATTTGTTATGAAGTTTCCTAATTTCTTCATTTACTATAGTCTCCTCAGTAGGAAATACTTTCAGTTTTTTACTTTGATTCCATCAAGAAGGCATTCAGATGTGTCACACATTTGCCACAAATTCTGAATGTTAGCACTCTAGTTGCTTATTAGATCACTGTAGTAAAGCTAGTGCTAACCAGGGAAGTCTGCTGCTGTATTGAAAGTGCATGTTTCAGTCTGCATGTCAGAATTTATGTTAATGAAATAGAATAGGCATTGAGAAGTCACTCAAAATGTGCCCTAATTTTTTTCTGCAGCACTAATCATACTTTCTATGGCAAAATGAACCCCCTCATTTTGTTCCTTTTTAAATTAAATATTTTAAGTGTTATCAGTTTATTCCAATCAAGGTGGCTTCAGGTATGCCATACTTTTGTCATGTTTGAATGTTAGCACTCTAGTTGTTCTTTAGAACACTGTAGGAAGCTGCAGTAGAAACACAAAGGAATCAACTGACAATCTCTGCCCTTGTTGGATGCAAATGTTTTACTGAGAATGTCAGACTTCATTCTCACATGACTGAGAAAGATAATGTGAATTTACAGAAAATATGCTCTCAGTTTAGCTTATAGATCACCTTCCAAACCTCTGTGGGAAAAGCATGAGAAAATAGTTTTCTCTCAAACATGATTCATGATATCCCAGCAGAAGGCTTTTTCACATGGTAAAATCACCTTAGAACACACCACAATTCCTAAAATGAGTATGGTACCATCAACAAATGATTTATAATGTAACTAAAGTCTTAAATCTTTCTATTAACTGCAATGCTTTTTAATGAGGTGCTATTTTGTTTTACATAGTTTTTCCAATCTAAATAGATCTTGTTTCAAAGTCCGGTTTGCCCCTGCTTCTCCCACAGTTGGCCTTGCAGTGTTTTCCTGGATTGCATCGTCAGCCTCCATGAATAGTGACCTCACCACATCCAGTCTCTGGCGTATTGCCTCACACATCCCGCTTCCAGCACCCGGCAGCACTCCATGAATCCCCGGTCCTCCTCCGCAGTCCAACTCGGTCCTCTTAAAAATTAAATCCTACCCTGACGTCCAGACTGCACGCGGCTACGTGTAATGTAGTCAGGGGCACCCCTGCCACTTTCAAACAGAGTCAACGAACCTGCGGTGCTCCACGAGGGTCCAATTTGGGTGTTCCAAGCTGAAACGCACGTCCCCCCGGGGAGAGAGGTATGTGCACAACTGCTGCAGTCTCATCCGGAGATCCTTCGTTCTTCGCGGTGAGTTTTGTTTACAAGGAAATCACTCCCAGAGCATATGTTGCAGCAGACGAGCGGGCGCTGCACCTGCTGAAATATAAGTAAATCTCTCGCACTGCCAGAGCACAAGAAGAGTCGCACACAGGATTTCTTAGTTGCAGGAAGGTATTTATTGACTTGACGTGTTTCGACAGCGTGGTCTTTGTCAAAAAGTCATACAAAGACCTAGAGGTGGCCATGTCTTTTTGAAGCATTTCCTGTATACACAATGGACATAGAAAATCTTTGCATTTTCTGATTGCCTGTCCTGTGGGGTCTGTAAGAAAAAAGACTTGAAAAAACTTTATCAATACATTCTTGATAATTTTGGTGAGCAATTTAAAAAGCATGTCATAATAGTTAATAAACAACAACAACAAAATCTACATCACGATAGTTTGTTGGTTTGTAATAATTCATCACGAGCCCCGTAGAAATCAAAAGTAGTTGCAGCCCATTGGCAGGCAACCCTCGGAAAAGTTTCTGCTTACTCGCTTAAAAAAGGAGGGGGGTGCCCGATTGCAGCAGTGCTCGGTAGCCCTACATGTTAGGTGCTAGGCGAGGTGGTGAAAAAAGCGAGCAATGAGCTTTGAAAATTTCACGAAGATTCGTCAATCAGCGACCGCCTGTAGATTATATATATATATATATATATATATATATATATATATATCTTTATCTATATAACGTACTGGCAGTCGCCAGTAGGTAATTATAGATAGGACCTAGTTACCATAGGAAAATCGCAACATTCTATTCCCAATAACTTTGGCGCCGATTGTCGAATCTTCGAGAAACTTGGCGACCACCAGTAGGTAATATAGAAGTGGTGGGAATTGAAATCAGTACAATGATACACATCGATGTAAATCAAATTCCCAGAGGTCTGCGTATACTCATAGCCTCGAGTTATGAAAGTCCCAACCCGGAGTTAATGAGAGAGTGGGCTGAGAGCATCTTAGAGGCTTCACAACGCCTCGTATTAATCCTAATCAAATACTCAGATATCGACAGAGCTCAGCTCCTTAAGGAAATAGCGACTCTACATGAGGAACTTGAAACAATGGGAAACACGGAAGAAAAAACTAAGCTGACAAAGGAGATGAACAGTCGATTAAAGAAGGAAGAGGCCAAAATTATGGAGCGCAAAGCATACAAGTTCCAACGAGACCGGAACGATTATGAATTGGGACAAATTTTTACGTTCTCTCATAAATATGACACACTATGAGGGCCAACAACTGGGGCACACGTACAAGCTAAATTAAGAACGGCAAACAAGAACAAAGAACAGATCGATTCCACTATATCAAACTTGAGCTCTGGAGGGGGCAGTTAGTCCGTTCCGGATTTTCGCAGTGTGACAGCAATAAACCAACAAGACAAACCATTTCCTGGCGAAGAAATCAGTTTTTTTATTTCAGGAAAGGATGCAGTCCTTAATACCCCGCATACAAAGGAACTACAAAGAAAATACAAACTTCGTATGCAGGAAGAGGCGCAACGCGAGGGGGCGGAGGACAATACAAAAAGAGGGGCAGAGGCCAATGGGTAGCCAAGAAATGAAAATACTCAGGGATTCGAAACGAACAATTGTTAATTTGACGCCCCTAACACTATCCAACAAAGAACACAATATTTTAAAATTGGGCTTCTCATATGCGCCACAAACCAATATGGACTACCCATCAATCCGCATTGATATGTACAAAATGGTGAGGAAATTGAAACTGCAGAAATTTAATTTACTCAAAAACAAGAACAATAGTGACAGACAAAGTAGTGTTTTTAATCTAACTACCATGGATATTGAAAATACTCCCTTCAATGACATACTTGAGCTTTGGGAAACTGAAGCTGCTGGTTATGCCGCAACCCAGGATACGGGAGGGGGGAAGCAGCTAGAGATGCTTTGACAGCGAATCCTACAGCACCCCTTACATCATTCAAACCACCCTCAACATTCAGCCCTATCATGCCATGGGACATGATTGATATATTTCAAGAGAATGTGACAACTCAACTCAAAGAAGTACAACAAAAAGATATATTCCAGCAAGCACAGGTTTGACAATCAGACATTCCAGTATGAACAATTGGTGGCAAAACTGAGTAAAGACAAAAGTATTGTTGTTCGACCCAGCGACAAAGGAGGCAATGTTGTACTGTTGACTCAAAGATAATATGACAAAGAAGCCTACAAACAACTTAATGATAGGCAGCACTATGAACACGTCAATATGACTCAAGTAAAAAACATGCAACAAGATTATCATCAGAAACTCACCCAATGGAGAAGCAAAAAATTGTTGTCGGAAGCTGAATACAAGTATTTGAAAGTGGACAACCCCACGACGCCCCCTATTTACTTTATACCTAAAGTTCATAAGGACATTTCGAGCCCCATGGGGAGACCTATAATATCAGCCAGAGGTGGGTTGCTTGAAAAGACATCTGTGTATATCGATTATTTTTTGCAGGGGTATGTTGGAGCATTAGACTCTTATATTATATTTTTATTTAAATTGAAGAAAATTGAGTGGAAAGAAAATTACTGGATGATTGCATTAGATGTGACAGCGTTATATGCTAGTATAAGACATTCTGATGGAATTGCTGCTGTCAATACCTTTTTAACTCAGAGGAGTACCCTCTTTAGGGACCACAATATCATGTTGGAAAAAAGGCTCAAGTTTTGCCTGTAAAACAATGTATTCATGTACAATAATTTGCTGTACAGACAATTGCAAGGAGTGGCAATGGGGGCCAGTTTATCCCCAAGTTCTGCCTGTCTGCAAATGAGAGCTTGGAGGAATTGGTTCTCAGAGCCACCTTTGGTGACATTTTTTAGTCACAGGTGGTTGCATGGTATCAATTTATCGATGACCTGTTTGTGGTGTGGAGTGGCGAACGAGAGGAAGCAGTAGATTTTGTGTCTAAGCTAAATTAAAATCAGAGTAATCTGGAATTCACTGCCACCCTGAGCCAAACTACTGTGTCCTTTTTGGATACTGATGTCTATGTCTGCAATAACAAATTAGAGACTAGACTCTTTAGAAAAACTACAGCTGGAAATACCATCCTCCATGCAAGTAGTGCACACCCATCCCATTTAATCATGAGCATACCTTATGGAGAAATGTTACGTTTGAAAAGAGTATGCAGCAATGATACAGATTTATATTCAGCCCAGGAAGATAGTAAGATTAGATTCCTTGAAAAAGGCTACTCTAATCAGGTCATCGAAAAGGCTAGGACCAAATCCATGCTAGTCAGCCAACAGGAGCTACTCATGAAATACAATACTAATGCTATGTCCATTACTTCTACTACCTCTGACTGTTTTGGGATCAGTAGTCAGTCTGTGAAGCAGGTCAATTATTTCAGAATAATAGTAGGATACAACAAACAACACAGGGAGCTAAGTCGGATTATTAACAATAATTGGCCAATTATTTTAAATGATCCTGTCATTGGCGGCACAGTACCTAAGAAAGCATCTATCACATTTAGCTGGGCTCCCTCAATGAGGAATAACTTGGTCAACACTAGCCCAGAGGTAATTGAAAAAAACACTAGGTTGCAAAGCAATAGTGTTTTTTTAAAATGTAAGACCTGTAAATTGTGTACCCCTGGGGTTAACAAGAAGACATTCACAGATGGTTTTAGCACCAAAGAACATCGGATTAGTAAGGGACTCACATGCAAATCGGAGTACGCCAGCTATATTCTAGAATGTCCATGTATGCTCAGATATGTAGGTAGTACTAAGCATACAGCTCATAAGCGTATCCTACAACATCTAAGAGCCATTGTCAACCAAGATAATACATACCCAGTGGCAAGGCCCTTCAGAGAGCACCATCAAAGAATTACAAAGAACAAAATGGAAGGTGCACTCCAATAAAGTCAATAGAAACAGTAATTTAAAGTGTCTTCTACTTTATTAAATAATTTCAGACAGTAAAGGTCTTAAATTTTATGTAATAGATGCGGTCAGTGCGAGCAGAAGGGGAGGGAATAGAGAATCCAAACTTCGCAAGTTGCGAACAAGGTACATACTGCAGCTTGATACTAAACAGCCAGGGGAGCTAAACCTGGCGGAAGATTTAGATACTAGTCTGTTTTAGAATATGTTTGGACTCAGCTAATATTCTGTCAATAAGACTCCATCACAGAAGGCAATGTTTAATATAAGTTTTAACTTTTTGATAATTGTTTATTGTTTTAATGGCAACATTGACTGAATATATACTTACCCTACTGTTTGCAGCCACCAGGCTTTCAGCTGCCCGACCAACACAGTAATACCGTATATATACACGCAAAGGCCGTCTGCGAGATTATGGACTAAAACTGTAAGAAGAGAAGATTGTAGAATTCAGAATCACAGTTGTTATCTAAGCTGACCCGTGGAAAATGTTCCCATGATAAGTTCAAATGAATACTCAGTGACACAAAGTAAATCCTCCAAATATATTGTATTGGATTATGAAGTACATTACTAATTGAATTTTCATTAATATGACTATTATCACAGAGTAATTAATATGAACAGCCCAGATTAGTTGGATTGGTATGACTGGGCTCAGTCTACCTAGGACCTCGATTGTTTAAATGGTTTTTATTATTTGCACATTTTGCACTTTACAATTGCACTTTAAGTCTTTTTGCACTTATGAGTATGTACATGGCGTATGTAAATAGAATGACTATTATTTTTTTTTTTTAAACCTTTATTTGGAGATAAGCAAGGAAAAAGGAAGTGCACATACGATACATACAGTCATAGATGGCCATCACAGTGATACGACATATTCAATAATTGTCCCGTGTACAGAGTGACAAAGCAAATAATACACTTAGCAACATTTACATTCACATAGTATGCAGGGTAACGATGATCCAGGTCGCACAGTCAGAGTGATGAGACGATACAGTGTGGGCATGTTCTGTTGGCGAAAAAAAAAAAGAAACAAAGGAAGAACAGAAATAAGGGCTAAGACCCGACTGGGGTCCGATCTCTATTGCCACCATCCGAATGACACACAAAGAGATACATCCTCCCTAGGCTCGCAGAAAGAGGATACAATGCAGCCCTCCCCCCTAATACCCAAGGACCAGCAAATGTAACATGAAATACCAGCCCACCGTGTTGCTGTCAGCCAACCCCCACTCGGTCCTCGTGTTCAGAATCAGAGTCCTGCACAGCTCTAGTTAGGAGGTACACCTGAAGAGGGCTCCAAAAGTCCCTGGGTTTGCACCTCACAGGCATCAATTCAGAATATACATTTTGTTGGTCCTGACAGTATATGAGGTCATTCAACCAATCCTGGAAGCGCGGCACCCTGCCACGACCCCAGCAGCAAGCAACCCTACGCTTAGCCAGGAGTAGGGCCACGTCGACAAACCTACGATGAGATGCAGGAACATCCTTAGAATAGCCCAGCACCATCGCCAAGGGATCAAACGCTACCCCATCCTCCACCATAACCTGCAGGGCCACATGGACCTGAGACCAGTATTCCTGTACCCCCGCACAAGTCCAAGCCAAGTGCAGAAAGTCAGCACCTTCCGCTCTACACCTAGCGCATCTGTCATCCTCCGCTAAATGAAACCGAAGTTTCCTCGCCGGGGTGTAATAGTACCTCTGGACAAATTTATAATGAATGATTTTTAAACGACAGCTGGAAGACACTTTGGCCGTGAGTTCGCAGCAATACTTCCATTGCTCGTCAGTAATAGGGGCTCCCAGCTCAGCAACCCACTGCTCGCGCACCCGATTGGACGGAACAGAGCGCTGTCGGCGAATAGCACCGTATAATTTCAACACCAGGTGACGCCCATCCGAAACCAAAAGCACATGGAGGGGGAGGGTGACCTCCGGCTCCGAAGGGAAATCCGGCAACAAGGCGCGCATGCCCTGCCGCAGACGAACATAATAAAACAGCTCCAAAGGGGATCAGGCAGTAACTCCAAAGAAATGAGCCTGGGTACGGAAGGTACCTTCGTGAAACACGTCACCCCACGTGAGAATACCGAGCCGCCTACACATTCGTCGAAACCCCGTTTCCAACAACAGAGACAACTCAGGATGATAGGACAGAGGCAGGGCCGGCGAGTAAAGAAAGGAGACGTCCAGCTGTCGTGCTACCCGTTTCCAAGCATCCACCGAGCATGTCACCGTCGTTCGAGGCGTATCCACATCTGACACCTTGCCCAATACTAACCCCTCCAATGGGAGCGGATGGGCAACCCAATGTTCAGCCGCTATTTGGGGCATAAACGATGTGGGGCGCATCCAGTGATAAGCGTAATGCGTTTGAGCGCTAAGATAATAAAGCTCAAATTCAGGGACGTCGAATCCCCCATCAGAATAGGGCAGCGTAAGGGTAGACCAAGCCACCCCGCGGCTGTTTGCCCCCCCAGAACAATCGTATGAGCTCGGAGCGAAGCCTGCGAAAAAAATAAGCACCAGGATGGTATGGAAGGTTTTGAAAGAGGTACAAAAAGCGGGGCAAAACTACCATCTTGATAAGTGACGCCCGACCGGCCATGGAGAGAGGCAGGGACATCCATCTAGTGACGTCGTCCACCAATTTAGTGATAGCCACACCATAATTAAGCCTGATCGTTTCTTCTCTATCCAATGACACAACAATGCCGAGATACCGCAGCTCCGAATCGCACCATTCCAAAGGGTAATCAAGAGGAAACCTAGACACAGCCGCAGTAAGGGGGAATAGCTGGGATTTCCGCCAATTGATATGGACCCCGGAAACACCTCCAAAAGCAACCAGCTCTTGCAAGAGCGCATTAAGGTTGTTCACAGGATCTTTTACGTAAAGCGTGACATCGTCAGCGTACAGAGAAATCCCGACCTGACGCTGAAGACACCGAAAGGCGCTCTGCTGGTGCAGCTGACGTATCCTGCAGGCCAGAGGTTCAATGGCAATGGCAAATAGAAGGGGCGAGAGGGGGCACCCCTGACGAGTCCCCCTTGTGAGAGGGAACGGGGGGGATAGCACCCCATTCACCACCACCCTCGCCATCGGATCAGTATATAATAGCTTAACCCATGAAATAAAGATCCGGGGAAAGCCCATCCGACAAAGGACATCAATAAGATAGCCCCACTCAACGGAATCGAACGCCTTAGTGGCATCAAGAAAGATGGCGGCAACCGGGATATCCGGAGCGATGGTCGAGATAAGGGAAAACAAAGTGCGGAGATTGTGGGAGGTAGCGCGTCCAGGCACAAATCCCGACTGATCGGGCAGAACAATAACAGGCATGAGCTCAGCGAGTCTCACCGCCAGGACCTTGGCAAGTATTTTGACATCACAATTGAGCAATGAGAGGGGCCTATAGGAACCCACATCCAATGGATCTTTTCCCGGCTTTAGCAGCGATGTATAGCGACCTCCCGCATGGAGCACGGCAGTCGCCCCTCCTCCAGGGACTCCTCAAAAACCTCACGTAACACGGGTGCCATAATGTCTACATAACACTTGTAGAATTCAGCAGGAAGGCCATCCAGACCGGTGGCCTTCCCATTATTCAAAGACATGATGGCATTCCTGACCTCCTCCACCTCCAGGGGCCTACCCAAGAACGCCCGATGATCATCCGACAACCAACAAAGTGCCAACTCATCAAGAAAACCGCCATATCGCGTCTCATCAGTCTGTTGTGTCGTGTAAAGGTGTGCGTAATGGTCAATAAAGGTACGCTGAATCTCCGCAGTGTCCCGACAGCGAGTACCATCCGGCAGAACCAATTCCAGCACGTCTGACCCATGCCTCGGGCGTCTAGTAAGGGCAGCAAGGACCTTACCGGGCCGTTCCCCCTCACAGTACCTTCTCGCTGTCCAATACTTTCCTCTATGTTTAGCCTCCCTGGCGGCTTCCTCTTCATACTCAGAGAGCTTGGTACGGAACTGGCTCGAAAGATCGGGATCCGAGTCAGCCTGCATTCTGCGTTCTAAGTCACGCAAGTCACCCTCGAATCCCTCTAGGGTCCGAACAATCAGTTTAAGCATTCCACAACTTTTAGAAATAGTGACTCCCCGGATCGTAACCTTGAACGCCTCCCATATAACCTCGACACTATCAACAGAACCCTTGTTTCTGGGGAAAAATGCCTCCACCTCCTCGCCAAGCTCCTCCCTGAACACAGGGTCAAGCAAGGCATTCGGAAAAAGGCGCCAAGGCGGGCGCGGCCTGTGCAGACCGGGAACAGATAAAACAACCTTCACCGGGCAGTGATCAGAATACGTACGAGCAAGATGCACGGCCTCCCGCAGGCCAGCCACCAATCCCCTAGATAGAAACACATAGTCCAGCCTCGCCCATGAGCGCGCATGTGTAGTGTAATGAGTGCCCTCCCTAGTGGCAGAGTGAGAGTACCTCCAACTGTCAATCAAACCAGCCTCCTCTACAACCCCCCGCAGTACGTCCCTAGCGTGCACATTATACTGAGGGCTCCCGTCCGACCTGTCCAGTTGAGCATGAAATGCAAAATTGAAATCCCCCCCCACACAATGTAAGTGGCATCAACAGCAAGTACATGACCCCACAAAGTAACAAAAAAGGTTGGCGTATCAACATTGGGTGCATAGCAGTTAACAAACAGCACAGTGGTCTGCCCTAGCCGCCCCCACAGTAGCACATAGCGCCCCTCAGGGTCCCCCAAAGAGCCCAGTTCCTGAAATGCGAGCGATCTTTTAACAAGGATAACAACCCCGCGAGCATAGGAGGAGTATGAAGCAAACATCTTGGCCGCAGCCCACCTCCCACCAAAACTGGGGGAAGGACCGGGCCGCAGGTGCGTCTCCTGGAGGAGGGCAACATGAATAGCGTGTCTGTCCAAATATTGGATCACATTGCGACATTTCCTGGCATCATTAAGACCCCGTACATTCCAGGACAAAATTGAGATCTGGTCCATAATGACAGTCGACATTAGCCATTTTCAGGGCCCCACAGGACCCAGTAGCAGCCAGCAGCAGGACACCAACCCAGGACGCAGCCGTCCCACCACACACACTCCACACAACCCCCCGCCATCTCCAAACCAAGCAACCAAAACCACAACAACTCTCCCCCAACAGCTCCATACGTACAACAGACACCCAGGAAACACACCGCGCAGCACGCAGCAAACCCAGTTCATCCGGCCCACAACACGCACACGCATCGCTCGTGCAGCGCGCTCACCTCCATGCGGTCGCCAAAGACGGCGGCCGGTCCTCGCAGGCCCCCAACGGCCGAAGGCAAGGGCCCCAGGGCCGCCGCCGCCCAGAATAAACACGGACCAGCCGAAGCAGCGGGCTCGGAGCCGCGCCTGCACAAACAGACAGCAACAACATTCTACACAAAGTCCCATGAGTCCCGAGCACACAAGTGTCGCCAGCAGTATCCCCACCCCACCCACCCACCTGATGACACCCCAACTATTAGGCCATACACCCCACCCCCCCCCCGTTCCCCAACACACATCCAGTCAACCAACAAAGGACTAGAATCCAAACCAAAGGTACAAGTGGGGTACACCCTCCGAGGCGCCCTCTAGAGGTGCACGACACCACTCCCACACACCACGCCAGTGACCGAGCCAACGAGTCCCAAATGGCCCAGGCGCAGCGCGGAGGGAGCGGGCGCCCAGAGCGCGAACCTATATAGCACCATCCTGCGGTTCCATCCCGACCCCAAGAAACGTCACTCATACATGCAATTAAGGGCGAAATAAGGCCCCCGTCCCAAGAGAACGGTAGGCAGTTAGGCCTCAAGTGCTGGTAAGGAAGTCAATGCAACAAACATACGTCATAATGTCTCAATACAACAAAAGAAAAGGGGACAAAGTCACCACCATCAGGCGACCTCCTCCTCAGCCGCCGAATGGTCCCCCTCAGGGTCTCGATCACCCCCTCGATCTGCAGCCGCTCGATCGCGCTTGAGGCGCTTTGCAAAATCCTCAGCATGCTGTGGGTTAGTGAAAAAGTGTTGCTTAGCCTGGTGCGTCACTCTAAGCTTGGCAGGATAAAGCAACGCGTAGTCCACTTGCAGTTCCCGCAGTTTCTTTTTCACCCCCTGGAACTTGCGACGCTGGTCCTGCACCATAGGCGTGAAGTCGGGGTACATGGTGAAAGACACCCCATCAAAGGAGAGGGCCCGATTGGTGCGGGCAGCCTGGAGGGCAGCGTCCCGGTCACGATAGTTCAAAAGACGCGCAATGATGGGGCGCGGTGCAGCCCCAGAGGCCGGCCTAGGACCCAGTGACCGATGCGCTCTCTCGACAATGAACTGGGACGAGAAAACATTCGCCCCAATGGCGCCCACAAGAAGTCTCTCCACATAAGTCTCCATCTTGCCAACATTCGTTGATTCCGGCACACCTACAATACGTACGTTGTTGCGCCTACTCCTCGCCTCCAACTCCTCGTTCTTAGCGGCAATTACCCGCAATATATTATCCATGCGCGCCAACTGGGTGGTATGAGTGGCCGCCGTGTCGTCGTGGTCTGAGATGCGCTGTTCCGCCGTGGTCAGGCGTTCCTCGTGCACGTCTAGCTTCTGGACCACCGCATCCATGCGCGACGATATCTTGTCCACCTTGTCCACTATCGTGGCAAACCCCTGCCTCATCTCCTGCATCATCTGGTGAAAGTCCGGAGCTGGCGGTTGAGGCACAGTATCAGCGACAGGCGGGGGGGGGGAGACCGTGATGTCCCAGCATCCTGGAGCAGCCGCGTTCCCCTCCTAGCCGCCCCAGAGTCAAAGGACAGTTTAGATTGTTTAGTGTCCGGCTTCCCCATAATAAAGCGCTAGCGGCGCAGCGGGGCACCCAGGTCAAAAAAAAGTTAGGCTGCAGGCCGGCCCAAGATCTCGGCTGACCGCCGAAACGCGGGGGCACGAGCAGGCATGTACGCCCCGCCACTCCCGGCGATGAAAAATGGCCGTCTCCGCTCCCAGGCCAAGAGGGCCGTTCTCCAGGCGACCCGCCGATGTTACGCTGTGTCTCCGTAAGCAATAGGTCCTGGGCAGGCAGATGTGGGAGCCGAGAAATCAGTTCAAGGACAGGGGAGCAATCAGCAACATGCCCGGCCAGCAAGCAGGCCCGGTGGAGAGAGGCAGAGTAGGGCCTACACCCCACGTGCAGAGCCGCGAGCCAGCGTGAGCGGTGACGCCGGACTGCGGAACACCCAACCTCCAGGGCGCAAGCCGGTGGAACTTGGAGCCCTCGTAACTTCAGTCAGCAACCTCCGAATGGACCAGGAGTTGGACCGTGGGTGGCCAGTCGGTATCCCAGTAGATCTATAGGGTCAGATCAGGGCGCAGCGATGGTAATAAGGATCCCTAGTCGGATAATAGCTCCGGGCAGCAGGAGCCTCACGTCAGTGCGGCCATTCTGCAGTGCGCCCTCTAGCGCCCCCCCAAATAGAATGACTATTACAGTAATGAATTTGGGCATTTAACCCGTGATGTAACCCTAGTAGGTTGTATGAATTCACATGTAGTAAATGCGCTTATTCAGAATATAGGCATTTGGAAATCCATATTTTGGCTGCTCAACGTGGTTTAGAATATAGCTAGCAGAAGTGACCTAAAGGTGCATGACACTAATTTTGACCTATTATTATGTGTGGCATTATGTAATAGGACACAGTAGTATCCTCTGTAAGTTTATTCAAAACTAAGGGACTATTTTGATGGTGACAGCTACAATGACAAATTTGCACAGCATTTATGCCTATCTGCATTTTTTGCACATGTTTATTGGCTGTTTTGCAATTTAATATTATGACTAAAATCATATTAGTGTGTCATTATCCATTTGGATAATTGTTTTTAGCCAGTTTTACTATTTTTGACAAATGTTATTTATTTGTTAATACAAATGTACTCTGTCTTCTGTTTCTATGCCATGTGACCAACACTATTCTATGCACAGGCACTTTATAAGGGAGTGATTTTAGTATTCACGTTGTCATGTGAACAAAGCTCCTCAGAGCCGAAATATTATGGCGACTGGCAAAGCATCAATAAAACAAGTTGCATCGTAAATTCATGGTCCGTGTCCATACCTGTGCACTGAAGACGACGAGTGAGGCACATAAGTGACGGAGATTTATATATATATATATATATATATATATATATATATATATATATATATATATATATATATATAAATATATATTGAAAAAACCATAGGTTTCACACCAGTTATAGTTAGGAATTAGCATTTAAAAAACCTATTAAATTCACTGAAAAACCATAGGTTTCACACCAGTTATAGTTACCTGGAAATTTTACTGACATAAAACCATTGAAATTCCCACGTTATAGTTATTTGGACTCACTATAACTTGCGCGTGTAATGCACTGCTGATGACATCACATATTACATCACTCATGACATGGTTTGTGACTACACGCACAAGTTATAGTGAGTCCAACTAACTATAACGTGGGAATTTCAATGGTTTTATGTCAGTAAAATTTCCAGGTAACTATAACTGGTGTGAAACCTATGTTTTTTTCTGTGAATTTCATAGGTTTTTTAACTGCTAATTCTTAACTTTTTATAGGGCTTCATACTTATGTACTTTTTAGTGAATTTCTAAGGTTATTTTTTCGCAAATGTCTATAGCCGAGAAAGGTATGTTTTTATAAAAATGAACCCTATATTGTATATTATTATAATATATATTTTTTAAAGTATATTCATTTTTTTTTAAATTTCACTTTGGTGCGCTTCCGGTGCGCGTACCGGTGAGCGCCAAGGTTCGCGTACCGGGGCGCGTTCCGTCAGCGCACTTTTTTAAAACAAAAAAAAAAAAAATAATGAGAAAAGGAAAATGAATAAGGGAGCAAAAGAAGAGAAGAAAGAGGAAGAAGACTAAAGTTGAAGTTCTGGGAGAATGTGAATGGGTGATGAAAGTAAAAGGAAGGAGAGTAAAGGATGGGTAATGACAGGTAGTGACAGAACTAGAGAAAAGGAACAGCGGTGACAGAGGGAAACAAAATATCAGTGAGTGTAAGTAAAGAGGAGTGAAAGAGGGTGGATAAAAGTGAATAAGGGTAAGACATGGGGAGTGATAGAGAGAAAGAACAGAGAGAGTAAAGGAAGGAGTGTCAGAAAGGGACTAAGTGAATCAGAAAAAAAAGGTGAAGGAGTTCAAATGAGCAGGGACACTAAAAGAAGTTGAATGTGGTAGGAAAGTAAGGAAAAGAGAAGTAAACATGGAGGATAAGAATAAGTGAGGGAAGCACAGTAAGGAATTAGGAGTGAAACTGGGTGAGAGAAAAGTAGTGAAGTTAAAGCAAAGGGTGATGATAAACTACTTTTTTTAATCACACTTACCATATAATTATTGAAAACTTTACTCCATGTTAAAACTACACTTTGTATTTGTGAAAGACAAAAGAAAAAAAAGTTATAAATATAAGTTATAAGTTATAAGTTATAGTTATAATTGTTACAATCATAGGAGTCACCGCGTTTGAGGGTCTACCTGGGCCATCATGATTGTGGGACAATGGTGGAACAAGCTGAACCCTCGAAAATTTGAATGCAGCATATTGACCGGTATGATTGTGACAATTGAAACTACCTTGCCCAGGATGCATTGCAGCGATGACACACATTTTCTTTGCATTCTTTCAGATCACCTGTGGGAGTGAGGAGTTCCTGTATTTGTCAATCCTGTGATCAAGACGAACTGTCGAAACGCGTTGGGAAGATGAAGGGAGTGCTGCTGCTGCAATGAATAAAGGATACAGTTTCAGCTTGGGTGTGCCACTTACTGCTTTCCGGGATCTTCGTGGGAGCAATTGCAATTGTATATATATATATATATATATATATATATATATATATATATATATATATATATATATATATATATATATATATATATATTACCTACTGGCGGTCGCCAGTAGGTAGTTATAGTTAGGACCTAGTTTCCATAGGAAATCCTCAACATTCTATTTGGAATAACTTTGGCCCTGGTTGAAGAATCTTAGCGAATTTCTCAAAGAAGATGGCTCGGTCCGCTGCGCTCCTTCCCTAAAAGTTTGGGGGGGATTGGTCAAGTGGGGGCTGAGATAAAAGGGGGGTCCCAAAACGTGTTTTCTCCATGTTATTTTCCATAGGACCTTTAGACTCGGCTACAGGTCGAACGGGTGAATGGATTTATAAGAAATTTGGCAAAACTGTACAGTCCGGCTCGCAGATTACGCTTTTTTTGGAATGGTGTAAATCCGTTCAGTAGTTGCTGAGGAAATTAAAGTTAAAGTCAATTATATATCTATACGCGCGCACACGTGCGCGCACCCAAACGGCTGCGCGCGCGAGCGGAATTTTGCTGCGTGACGTCTGTTAACGTTCGATTCGAAGGAAATCAGGAAGTGTTGACCGCCATTTTGTCATTGCGAGTAAATATATTGTTGATTTCAAAGCGTTGGAATATGGAAAGGGGAGAAGGTAGAGATTGTTTTGCTGCGTAGGTTTTCTCAGGGTGTGCAGTAAGGCCCTTAAAGGCGAAAATATATATATATATATTTTTTTTTAAGTTGCGTGGTGCGCGCACTCGGTCGCGCACACCTTTTTACAAGAGTGTGAAAATGGAGATAAATCAGAAGTTTGAGCGCTTAGATATAAGGTGGCTCTGAAAAGAGCCCTTGTGTTAATTGAGTGTTTTCTGCATTTATAAGTAAGTACCGATGCAGAGCCTGATGTTGCAGAGGAAGATTCTGTTTCCCTCATTCGTGAAATGAACACCGTCTCTCCTATAGACGTCTTGCATGTGGTATCGCAAGTTGTTGTGGTAAATAGAACCCATGCTATAATCTCTGAGGAACGCAGAAACAGATTTATTTACATGTCTCCTTGCTTTCTCAAATTGTGCACAATGTTGATTGGACCAATTCCATTTCTGTCTTTGGCATATATTGGAATATACCAAGGCAGATCGAGGAAAAAGTGTCATCAATTGTCGAAAGGTGTCTTTTAGAAGCATTTCCAGACCTACCCCAGTGATTGTGCCTAGATCGTTCCCACCACAGTGCACAATTATAAGGTCTGGTTCTGGGAGATGCATAAAAGTTTTCACCAATGGAATCAATTGGTGACATTTCAATCCTCTTTTGGAAATCCATGTTATGTGTACATTTGGTAAGCTGAGGTTGCAAATTCGTCTGCTTACTGCATATTTTTCACTCCAGTGAATATAACTGTGTCCTATTAGCCAGACCTTCATTTTCAAGGGATTTGTAGTCGTCCTCCGATCGGTTCTGGAAGTGGAATGGTAGTTAGAAGTTGAAATTCTAAATAAAGAAAAAGGAAGAGGCTGGGTGTGGTTTAAAAAAAAAAATGATTGGTTGATTGTAAGAAGTGGAGATTGAACAGTACGTTGCATGTTAATGTTTATGTTAAACGAAAAGTACTATTGGGTGTGAAAAAAAAGACATGTAACAGAGCTGTGGATTGGCAGGTGTTTCTGGAGGGAAAACAGTGTTGTTACTTTGCTGTAGAACGTTGAGATATGAACTTTTGACCTGTGCCTTCAGCCAGGTGCAGAATGAGGTGTTACCATGGAAACAGCCAGAGATGGCAGTGGGTGATGGGTGACTTTTATGTGACATTGAAAATATTGTGAGGGAGAACCAACTGAAATGTAAATGCTTACGTTACGCGCTCCACATTGCTTCCGGGAAGCTGCGCTTCGCGCCTCGCGCACCGGAGCACTTCCGGGTGCGCTAACGTGGCGCGTCATATGACGGATTACGCAACAACGCGATACGTCGTTGGGGCTCCACCGGAACTGATCGAATTGGTAGTCTACAGTGTTTCTGGATGTTTCAGACTGAAGCTGGCGTCAGCATGAGAGCACCCCGTGGCTACGTCGTGGCCATTCCGCGAGCAATCATAGCAGTCGCTCCCCACCGGAAGTCCGCAGGAGTCGGGGGCCTCGGTGACTCTTCAAGGCTGAGGGGACGCTTTTGGGAATGGGGCTCATGCCCTAGCAGTCAAGCGTCTGAGTTCCAGGGTTGCCCAGAGCCATCCTTGCAGGCCAGGCCCAAGTCTGTGGAGCCGACCGCCATTTCCTGAGCTCCGTGGCAGCCGCCTGTCGCTGTATCGGAAGAGTGGGTGCAATTCAGCCGGATGGCGGGTGAGACGGTGTAATAGCAAGAGCAGGCATAATTCAGCTGGCCGAGCGAGGCACTGTGCCGCAGGAGCAGGCGGAACTCAGCTGGCCGAGTGAAGCGCTGGGGTGTAGCTAAGAAACCTCCACCTGGTGAGGTGGGAGAGGCTCGTTCGCGCCACCTCTCCCTTCCAGTGCACCCCACGCCGTCTCCTGGCGCAGGTATATGTGATGGTCGGACCAGGGCACCGCAGGACGTGTCTTCAGGTCAAACGGATTGTGGGACAAGGTCCAGAATGGAAGAGGCATCAAAAGGCAAGAAGTTCCGCCTGACCCCGGGAGCCGGCCGCCTATGTCGGGGGCGATCTCAGGCCATACCAGGGAAACAAGACTTGGGGAGGGGGCAGGAGCCAAGCGCCCCCTCCGAGTCCGCGTTTCTTGGACCCTGAAGTATGGCACTCAACATTCAGAACTTATGACATTTGTGCAAGGCAGGGACATCGAAGCCTCTCAGGGACCAAGTATATCCAGAGTCCTTCCTACAGAAGGTGGTGGGGGTGGCGGCATTAGCAAGGCATCCCCCCACACAACTTGTCGGACCCTGAAGTATGGCTCTCAACATCCAGAACTTATGACATTTGTGCAAGGCAGGGACATCGAAGCCTCTCAGGGACCAAGCATATCCAGAGTCCTTCCTACAGAAGGTGGTGGGGGTGGCGGCATTAGCAAGGCATCCCCCCACACAACTTGTCGGACATGACCTCTGGATGTACTGGGTGTTCAATTTCAGAATTGAAACTACTAAGAAGCAATTAGAAGTGTTGTTTTCATGTTGCAGTAGGCTGCCATGTAAATAGTTATTTAATAAAACGTTTTATCCTGTTACTTTGCTGGTGTGTTGTATATATTTATAATATTTGCATAGTGTTTGTCGTTATTTTGGGCGGGGTGGGCGGCGGAGCCGAGCTGTCTTGCAGCCATCATGGCGTCGAGCTCGGTTCCTCTCTCTAGTTTCATGTTTTTTCTAACGATTTATATGTTATAGTTTGCTAGCACGATACAGCGGATAGTCCGCATTTTATATATATGTCCTTTTTATTTGGGGGGTCCTCCGGTGGAGTCGGACGATCTACCTCTAATAAACGGTCCGGGTTGAACCAACTACCAACAAATGGGGCAGAGATAGGCATGACAGGTTACAAAGGGGACAAAAGTGTGCACTACCTATCCTTCACTATCTGCAAAAACTAAACAGAGTATTGCGACTTTATGCTTATTTGTGAACAGAGAATGACCCAAAGAGAACCAATTTCGAACAATCATAGGCTATTGGTAGTGGGCAGAGAGGCCATGACACAGAAAATGGCTGTTACTTACGTGCATGATGGGGCCTAAAAGGGACTAGATGGCGTGGCCACTGTTTCGCGACTTTCACTTTACTTTTAACAATGGCTGTGGTGAACATAAATGAACGCCGCTTATGTATACCTAATTTTAGTCATTTTCCACAAAAAAGCTTTTGATATTTGCTATTAAAAAACCAAAGAAAATCACTGAAAAAACCATAGGTTATAGACCATATATAGTTAAATATCTGAAGTCCATCTCTGCACTCGATGGAGATACAGGTCGTCGATCAGAAGATGTGCTGGCCACCTCTAATGGTAATAGCGTGGCCAGGGCTCTTGTCGTTGACTCTGCAAATTGCAGAGGGTGCACTTGTTTGACATGCCGCACCATGGTATGTATGGAAAAGGAATATTTTTTTGCTGGATTTCTTCTTGAGAGAACCAAGTCACATATTGTGCAGGTTACTTTTGGTGCATTCACTTTCTTTTGATCTTCAGGATAAGTGAAAAATTGCCAGATGAAAGATTTATTTTTTCTTATTAAAGGTAGTCGATCATTTTGGTCAGATTCGGAAGATGAATGAGATACGGTAGCCATTTCACCAAAGTCTTCCGAAAGATGTAGGACGTTGTTCTCTCTTGAGAGTAGAAAAGATAGTGAGGGAAGTGGGTGGAGTGCTGCGTGTAAATTCCAGAATTGAAACTATTAAGAACCAATTGAAAGTGTTGTTTTCATGTTGCAGTAGGCTGCCATGTAAATAGTTATTTAATAAAACGTTTTACCCTGTTACTTTGCTGGTGTGTTGTGTATCTTTATAATATTTGTCGTTATTTTGGGTGGGGTGGGCGGCGGAGCCGAGCTGTCTTGCAGCCATCATGGCGTCGAGCTCGGTTCCTCTCACTAGTTTCATATTTCTCATGAGGGGTTGTTCCTAATTTTTCTATTTTAGCGAGGTCAAAAAAAGATCTCATCAGTGGCCTACTGATTTTGCTCGATTCCTTTTGTTTTTTCTAACGATTTATATGTTATAGTTTGCTAGCACGATACAGCGGCTAGTCCGCATTTTATATATATGTCCTTTTTATTAGGGGTGTCTTCCGGTGGAGTCGGACGATCTACCTCTAATAAACGGTCCGGGTTGAACCAACTACCATCCTGATTTTGTATATCTTCTGAGCTGGATTTAAGCACACAATTGTTAAAGTATGAAACGTTTTATATTTCTAAAAAAAATACCAAGGTGTGTACATCCGGTAACGCACGAAAGTTTAAAAAGACATTCGGCTCCATTTACTGAAAAGTTTCATAAGAATAAAAAAGAAGTCTAGGTACAGTCTCTTTGACGTACTATAAGTTCTTTGAGGGGTGTATTAAGAAATTCAATAAGTTCAAATCGCAAGGTTTTTACGAAATATATAGGCCGGTGCGCGCACTCGGTCGCGCACGAAAGCCTGGAAATGCGATATCCATTTTATTGACAACTGTTGCCGAGAGTGCGCACACCAGGTCGCGCACGAAAGTTTAGTAAGGCTATTTTTATTTACAGACAAATTTTAATGTGTTTAAAAAAAGGCAAGGTACAGACTTTCGAATTCTGTATTGCTTTACAAGGAGTCTCTATGCAACTTGAACAGTGAAGAAAACGGCTTGTTTTCGAAAAAAATATTGCCAGAACTTTATTGCCAAAAGTATAGGTTGCATACACGACATTTTTCTGAATTAGCATTTTAAAAACCAATGAAATTCACAGAAAAAAACATAGGTTTTACACACGTTATAGTTAGGAAGTAGCATTTAAAAAACCTATGAAATTCACTGAAAAAACCATAGGTTTGACACATGTTATAGTTAGCTGGAAATTTTACTGACATAAAACCAATGAAATTCCACGTTATAGTTAGTTGGACTCACTATAACTTGCACGTGCAATGCACTGCTGATGCCGTCACATATTACATCACTCAAGACATGGTCAGTGACATCACTCATGACATCACTGATGACACCATCCAGTGAATATGTGTCTTTCTGAAAAATAAATATTAGTGAGTAATGTTTAAATATTTAAATATATATATTAGTGTTTCACTTTGTGTATAAGTGGCTACATGTGTTGGTAAGTAGCTACATGCGTATGTATATGGGTTATTAGACGTTTCTCTTAGTATCAGTATGAGTGTCTATATGGTTTGGTGGGGGTATTACTTAGCACATAGATGCATGAGTGACTGACTCTCTGTTTGTATGTGTTTTGAAGACAGCATATGTGCAGGAGTGTATGGGTGGATGAGTGTGTATATGTGTTTGTTAGTGAGTGAATGACTGTCTCACTAGTGTCTTTATCAGTAACGACATATGTTTTAATCTAGTATATGTGAATATTGATGTATATAAGTGAGTATATGTGAGAGTAAGAGATTGAAAGAGTTCCTGTTTAAATAAGTATGTGTTTCTATAAGTGATTGTTTAAGAGAATAAATATGTGTAATTTTCAATAGAAGTAAGGTGGAAGTGTGTGTATAACTCTATATTCAAATAAATGGATGTTCAATAGTTTATTTGCACGTGTGAGTATGTGTGTGAGTAACTTTTCGATGATTGTCGGTGTGTAACAGGATGTATAGGTGTATCACTTCATATGATGAGTGAGTATATGTATGAGTGGATGTGTATATAGATGGTGGAATTACTGAATTACTTGTTGTAACTGATATGGGTATCTGCATTTTTTTTTAAATTTCAGTTTCTATTTTTGAATATGTGTTTCAAGGGTTACATTACAGTGAAAGGAGGTCTGTCACTATGTCACAAGGATGGTGTCATCAGTGATGTCATGAGTGATGTCACTGACCATGTCATGAGTGATGTAATATGTGACGTCATCAGCAGTGCATTGCACGCGCAAGTTATAGTGAGTCCAACTAACTATAACGTGGAATTTCATTGGTTTTATGTCAGTAAAATTTCCAGCTAACTATAACATGTGTCAAACCAATGGTTTTTTCAGTGAATTTCATAGGTTTTTTAAATGCTACTTCCTAACTATAACGTGTGTAAAACCTATGGTTTTTTCTGTGAATATATATATATATATATATATATATATATATATATATATATATATATATATATATATATATATATATATATATATATATATATATATATATATATATATATATACATATATATATATATATATATATATATATATATATATATATATATATATAAATATATATATATATATAAATATATATATATTAGGATTTTTTCTCTATGGAACTTTTGAAAATTCTATGCTTATTAACTTTGGCGTTTGTGGACGGAATCGGCTGAAATTTTCAGGAAAATGGCACATTTTGTTTCTGAGCAGCCCCTGAAAATTTGGGGGGGTTCCGTCAAGGGGGGCCGAGAAAAAAGGGGGGTCCCAAAACGCGTTTTTCCCATTCATTTTTCTATAGGGCGTTTGGCCTCACTTTTAGCTCGAACGGCTGAATGGATTTGCACGAAACTTTGCGAAATTGTAGGGACTGTTAGCCCGATGTGCCTTTGCTGGGTCTCAATATATGTGCTCCAGTGGATTTTGAGAAATTAACGTTTAAAAAAACAGATATATCTGTGACAGCGTCCCGGATAGCGCTCCAGATCGCGTACTTTTCGCGTAACGGAGCTTTGCGAAGCGAAGCTGATTGGCTCTCCGGTGTCTGACAACATTCTAAACAGTCCGGTGCGGCCGCCATCTTGTCTCTCTGTAGGATCGAGAGACAAGAGGAGGAGAAAAACGAAGGGGGAATTTAATGAAAGGGGGCAAGGTAGACTCCTCTTGACCCCCTAGGAATGATGTTGGGGTTATTAAAGACTCCTGTGGGGCAAATAAAAAAAAATCGATTTTTCGCGGTAGAAGCGCTTCTCGGTTTGCGAACCGGGTCGCAAACTGGTAGCGAAACGGGAATTTTGTCATTTTGTGTTTCGATTTAATTAAATTACAAGATGGAGTAAAAGCAATGTGAGTATTGGGTATAAGGGGGTATGGGAGACGTATCCTGACCCCCTATGTTTTTTGAGGGTGGTTGAGGAGGCTCATATATGTTGATACTTGTCTTCCGGCGGTTGCGTGTGAGCATTTTTTTTTTTTTTTTGCCGCTTGATTTCTGTTAACGTTCGTTTCGAAGGAAATCAGGAAGTGTTGACCCCCATTTTGACACTGCGAGTAAATATATTGTTAAAAATAATTGTTATAAATTAATTCGTATTGATAAACATTGTCTGCGCCATCTTGCTTTTTTTCCAATGCCACAGTTTTGTCGTGCACGGCAGCCATTTTAGATGCCTTGACCAGACCCACTCTCTGCACGCCGCCGATCCTCAGCATGGCTCCCCACCCTCGCAAGCATCTCCCCCATGCACTGGTCACCCCTGCTCTCTCTCTCATGCATGGGCCATAAACTTCCCCCCATCTGCGCTGCTCTTCCCTGAGAATCACACCCTGTGCCCGCCCGACACCACCCTTTCACCCTATTCACTACCGCACCCTCTGACACTCCTCTTCCTCTGTGTCTGATTGTCCAGGCAGGTCCCAGGCTATCACCTAGCCCTGCGGATGTAGTTTATGGCTCCAACTGTAAAGAATCACCCCTGCTCAAAGGAGTTACAGTAGATCAAGTCCCCCACCTCATAAGATCCGTCACACCACACGCGTTCCTACTATCTGATAACGATCCTGTATTGTGATTGGGGAGGGCGGCGGAGCCGAGCTGTCTTGCAGCCATCATGGCGTCGAGCTCGGTTCCTCTCTCTAGTTTCATGTTTTTTCTAACGATTTATATGTTATAGTTTGCTAGCACGATACAGCGGATAGTCCGCATTTTATATATATGTCCTTTTTATTTGGGGGGTCCTCCGGTGGAGTCGGACGATCTACCTCTAATAAACGGTCCGGGTTGAACCAACTACCAACAAATGGGGCAGAGATAGGCATGACAGGTTACAAAGGGGACAAAAGTGTGCACTACCTATCCTTCACTATCTGCAAAAACTAAACAGAGTATTGCGACTTTATGCTTATTTGTGAACAGAGAATGACCCAAAGAGAACCAATTTCGAACAATCATAGGCTATTGGTAGTGGGCAGAGAGGCCATGACACAGAAAATGGCTGTTACTTACGTGCATGATGGGGCCTAAAAGGGACTAGATGGCGTGGCCACTGTTTCGCGACTTTCACTTTACTTTTAACAATGGCTGTGGTGAACATAAATGAACGCCGCTTATGTATACCTAATTTTAGTCATTTTCCACAAAAAAGCTTTTGATATTTGCTATTAAAAAACCAAAGAAAATCACTGAAAAAACCATAGGTTATAGACCATATATAGTTAAATATCTGAAGTCCATCTCTGCACTCGATGGAGATACAGGTCGTCGATCAGAAGATGTGCTGGCCACCTCTAATGGTAATAGCGTGGCCAGGGCTCTTGTCGTTGACTCTGCAAATTGCAGAGGGTGCACTTGTTTGACATGCCGCACCATGGTATGTATGGAAAAGGAATATTTTTTTGCTGGATTTCTTCTTGAGAGAACCAAGTCACATATCGTGCAGGTTACTTTTGGTGCATTCACTTTCTTTTGATCTTCAGGATAAGTGAAAAATTGCCAGATGAAAGATTTATTTTTTCTTATTAAAGGTAGTCGATCATTTTGGTCAGATTCGGAAGATGAATGAGATACGGTAGCCATTTCACCAAAGTCTTCCGAAAGATGTAGGACGTTGTTCTCTCTTGAGAGTAGAAAAGATAGTGAGGGAAGTGGGTGGAGTGCTGCGTGTAAATTCCAGAATTGAAACTATTAAGAACCAATTGAAAGTGTTGTTTTCATGTTGCAGTAGGCTGCCATGTAAATAGTTATTTAATAAAACGTTTTACCCTGTTACTTTGCTGGTGTGTTGTGTATCTTTATAATATTTGTCGTTATTTTGGGTGGGGTGGGCGGCGGAGCCGAGCTGTCTTGCAGCCATCATGGCGTCGAGCTCGGTTCCTCTCACTAGTTTCATATTTCTCATGAGGGGTTGTTCCTAATTTTTCTATTTTAGCGAGGTCAAAAAAAGATCTCATCAGTGGCCTACTGATTTTGCTCGATTCCTTTTGTTTTTTCTAACGATTTATATGTTATAGTTTGCTAGCACGATACAGCGGCTAGTCCGCATTTTATATATATGTCCTTTTTATTAGGGGTGTCTTCCGGTGGAGTCGGACGATCTACCTCTAATAAACGGTCCGGGTTGAACCAACTACCATCCTGATTTTGTATATCTTCTGAGCTGGATTTAAGCACACAATTGTTAAAGTATGAAACGTTTTATATTTCTAAAAAAAATACCAAGGTGTGTACATCCGGTAACGCACGAAAGTTTAAAAAGACATTCGGCTCCATTTACTGAAAAGTTTCATAAGAATAAAAAAGAAGTCTAGGTACAGTCTCTTTGACGTACTATAAGTTCTTTGAGGGGTGTATTAAGAAATTCAATAAGTTCAAATCGCAAGGTTTTTACGAAATATATAGGCCGGTGCGCGCACTCGGTCGCGCACGAAAGCCTGGAAATGCGATATCCATTTTATTGACAACTGTTGCCGAGAGTGCGCACACCAGGTCGCGCACGAAAGTTTAGTAAGGCTATTTTTATTTACAGACAAATTTTAATGTGTTTAAAAAAAGGCAAGGTACAGACTTTCGAATTCTGTATTGCTTTACAAGGAGTCTCTATGCAACTTGAACAGTGAAGAAAACGGCTTGTTTTCGAAAAAAATATTGCCAGAACTTTATTGCCAAAAGTATAGGTTGCATACACGACATTTTTCTGAATTAGCATTTTAAAAACCAATGAAATTCACAGAAAAAAACATAGGTTTTACACACGTTATAGTTAGGAAGTAGCATTTAAAAAACCTATGAAATTCACTGAAAAAACCATAGGTTTGACACATGTTATAGTTAGCTGGAAATTTTACTGACATAAAACAAATGAAATTCCACGTTATAGTTAGTTGGACTCACTATAACTTGCACGTGCAATGCACTGCTGATGCCGTCACATATTACATCACTCAAGACATGGTCAGTGACATCACTCATGACATCACTGATGACACCATCCAGTGAATATGTGTCTTTCTGAAAAATAAATATTAGTGAGTAATGTTTAAATATTTAAATATATATATTAGTGTTTCACTTTGTGTATAAGTGGCTACATGTGTTGGTAAGTAGCTACATGCGTATGTATATGGGTTATTAGACGTTTCTCTTAGTATCAGTATGAGTGTCTATATGGTTTGGTGGGGGTATTACTTAGCACATAGATGCATGAGTGACTGACTCTCTGTTTGTATGTGTTTTGAAGACAGCATATGTGCAGGAGTGTATGGGTGGATGAGTGTGTATATGTGTTTGTTAGTGAGTGAATGACTGTCTCACTAGTGTCTTTATCAGTAACGACATATGTTTTAATCTAGTATATGTGAATATTGATGTATATAAGTGAGTATATGTGAGAGTAAGAGATTGAAAGAGTTCCTGTTTAAATAAGTATGTGTTTCTATAAGTGATTGTTTAAGAGAATAAATATGTGTAATTTTCAATAGAAGTAAGGTGGAAGTGTGTGTATAACTCTATATTCAAATAAATGGATGTTCAATAGTTTATTTGCACGTGTGAGTATGTGTGTGAGTAACTTTTCGATGATTGTCGGTGTGTAACAGGATGTATAGGTGTATCACTTCATATGATGAGTGAGTATATGTATGAGTGGATGTGTATATAGATGGTGGAATTACTGAATTACTTGTTGTAACTGATATGGGTATCTGCATTTTTTTTTAAATTTCAGTTTCTATTTTTGAATATGTGTTTCAAGGGTTACATTACAGTGAAAGGAGGTCTGTCACTATGTCACAAGGATGGTGTCATCAGTGATGTCATGAGTGATGTCACTGACCATGTCATGAGTGATGTAATATGTGACGTCATCAGCAGTGCATTGCATGCGCAAGTTATAGTGAGTCCAACTAACTATAACGTGGAATTTCATTGGTTTTATGTCAGTAAAATTTCCAGCTAACTATAACATGTGTCAAACCTATGGTTTTTTCAGTGAATTTCATAGGTTTTTTAAATGCTACTTCCTAACTATAACGTGTGTAAAACCTATGGTTTTTTCTGTGAATATATATATATATATATATATATATATATATATATATATATATATATATATATATATAAATATATATATATTACCTACTGGCGATAGCCAGTAGGTATATATAGTTAGGATTTTTTCTCTATGGAACTTTTGAAAATTCTATGCTTAATAACTTTGGCGTTTGTGGACGGAATCGGCTGAAATTTTCAGGAAAATGGCACATTTTGTTTCTGAGCAGCCCCTGAAAATTTGGGGGGGTTCCGTCAAGGGGGGCCGAGAAAAAAGGGGGGTCCCAAAACGCGTTTTTCCCATTCATTTTTCTATAGGGCGTTTGGCCTCACTTTTAGCTCGAACGGCTGAATGGATTTGCACGAAACTTTGCGAAATTGTAGGGACTGTTAGCCCGATGTGCCTTTGCTGGGTCTCAATATATGTGCTCCAGTGGATTTTGAGAAATTAACGTTTAAAAAAACAGATATATCTGTGACAGCGTCCCGGATAGCGCTCCAGATCGCGTACTTTTCGCGTAACGGAGCTTTGCGAAGCGAAGCTGATTGACTCTCCGGTGTCTGACAACATTCTAAACAGTCCGGTGCGGCCGCCATCTTGTCTCTCTGTAGGATCGAGAGACAAGAGGAGGAGAAAAACGAAGGGGGAATTTAATGAAAGGGGGCAAGGTAGACTCCTCTTGACCCCCTAGGAATGATGTTGGGGTTATTAAAGGGTCCTGTGGGGCAAATAAAAAAAAATTGATTTTTCGCGGTAGAAGCGCTTCTCGGTTTGCGAACCGGGTCGCAAACTGGTAGCGAAACGGGAATTTTGTCATTTTGTGTTTCGATTTAATTAAATTACAAGATGGAGTAAAAGCAATGTGAGTATTGGGTATAAGGGGGTATGGGAGACGTATCCTGACCCCCTATGTTTTCTGAGGGTGGTTGAGGAGGCTCATATATGTTGATACTTGTCTTCCGGCGGTTGCGTGTGAGCGTTTTTTTTTTTTTTTGCCGCTTGATTTCTGTTAACGTTCATTTCGAAGGAAATCAGGAAGTGTTGACCCCCATTTTGACACTGCGAGTAAATATATTGTTAAAAATAATTGTTATAAATTAATTCGTATTGATAAACATTGTCTGCGCCATCTTGCTTTTTTTCCAATGCCACAGTTTTGTCGTGCACGGCAGCCATTTTAGATGCCTTGACCAGACCCACTCTCTGCACGCCGCCGATCCTCAGCATGGCTCCCCACCCTCGCAAGCATCTCCCCCATGCACTGGTCACCCCTGCTCTCTCTCTCATGCATGGGCCATAAACTTCCCCCCATCTGCGCTGCTCTTCCCTGAGAATCACACCCTGTGCCCGCCCGACACCACCCTTTCACCCTATTCACTACCGCACCCTCTGACACTCCTCTTCCTCTGTGTCTGATTGTCCAGGCAGGTCCCAGGCTATCACCTAGCCCTGCGGATGTAGTTTATGGCTCCAACTGTAAAGAATCACCCCTGCTCAAAGGAGTTACAGTAGATCAAGTCCCCCACCTCATAAGATCCGTCACACCACACGCGTTCCTACTATCTGATAACGATCCTGTATTGTGATTGGGGAGGGCGGCGGAGCCGAGCTGTCTTGCAGCCATCATGGCGTCGAGCTCGGTTCCTCTCTCTAGTTTCATGTTTTTTCTAACGATTTATATGTTATAGTTTGCTAGCACGATACAGCGGATAGTCCGCATTTTATATATATGTCCTTTTTATTTGGGGGGTCCTCCGGTGGAGTCGGACGATCTACCTCTAATAAACGGTCCGGGTTGAACCAACTACCAACAAATGGGGCAGAGATAGGCATGACAGGTTACAAAGGGGACAAAAGTGTGCACTACCTATCCTTCACTATCTGCAAAAACTAAACAGAGTATTGCGACTTTATGCTTATTTGTGAACAGAGAATGACCCAAAGAGAACCAATTTCGAACAATCATAGGCTATTGGTAGTGGGCAGAGAGGCCATGACACAGAAAATGGCTGTTACTTACGTGCATGATGGGGCCTAAAAGGGACTAGATGGCGTGGCCACTGTTTCGCGACTTTCACTTTACTTTTAACAATGGCTGTGGTGAACATAAATGAACGCCGCTTATGTATACCTAATTTTAGTCATTTTCCACAAAAAAGCTTTTGATATTTGCTATTAAAAAACCAAAGAAAATCACTGAAAAAACCATAGGTTATAGACCATATATAGTTAAATATCTGAAGTCCATCTCTGCACTCGATGGAGATACAGGTCGTCGATCAGAAGATGTGCTGGCCACCTCTAATGGTAATAGCGTGGCCAGGGCTCTTGTCGTTGACTCTGCAAATTGCAGAGGGTGCACTTGTTTGACATGCCGCACCATGGTATGTATGGAAAAGGAATATTTTTTTGCTGGATTTCTTCTTGAGAGAACCAAGTCACATATCGTGCAGGTTACTTTTGGTGCATTCACTTTCTTTTGATCTTCAGGATAAGTGAAAAATTGCCAGATGAAAGATTTATTTTTTCTTATTAAAGGTAGTCGATCATTTTGGTCAGATTCGGAAGATGAATGAGATACGGTAGCCATTTCACCAAAGTCTTCCGAAAGATGTAGGACGTTGTTCTCTCTTGAGAGTAGAAAAGATAGTGAGGGAAGTGGGTGGAGTGCTGCGTGTAAATTCCAGAATTGAAACTATTAAGAACCAATTGAAAGTGTTGTTTTCATGTTGCAGTAGGCTGCCATGTAAATAGTTATTTAATAAAACGTTTTACCCTGTTACTTTGCTGGTGTGTTGTGTATCTTTATAATATTTGTCGTTATTTTGGGTGGGGTGGGCGGCGGAGCCGAGCTGTCTTGCAGCCATCATGGCGTCGAGCTCGGTTCCTCTCACTAGTTTCATATTTCTCATGAGGGGTTGTTCCTAATTTTTCTATTTTAGCGAGGTCAAAAAAAGATCTCATCAGTGGCCTACTGATTTTGCTCGATTCCTTTTGTTTTTTCTAACGATTTATATGTTATAGTTTGCTAGCACGATACAGCGGCTAGTCCGCATTTTATATATATGTCCTTTTTATTAGGGGTGTCTTCCGGTGGAGTCGGACGATCTACCTCTAATAAACGGTCCGGGTTGAACCAACTACCATCCTGATTTTGTATATCTTCTGAGCTGGATTTAAGCACACAATTGTTAAAGTATGAAACGTTTTATATTTCTAACAAAAATACCAAGGTGTGTACATCCGGTAACGCACGAAAGTTTAAAAAGACATTCGGCTCCATTTACTGAAAAGTTTCATAAGAATAAAAAAGAAGTCTAGGTACAGTCTCTTTGACGTACTATAAGTTCTTTGAGGGGTGTATTAAGAAATTCAATAAGTTCAAATCGCAAGGTTTTTACGAAATATATAGGCCGGTGCGCGCACTCGGTCGCGCACGAAAGCCTGGAAATGCGATATCCATTTTATTGACAACTGTTGCCGAGAGTGCGCACACCAGGTCGCGCACGAAAGTTTAGTAAGGCTATTTTTATTTACAGACAAATTTTAATGTGTTTAAAAAAAGGCAAGGTACAGACTTTCGAATTCTGTATTGCTTTACAAGGAGTCTCTATGCAACTTGAACAGTGAAGAAAACGGCTTGTTTTCGAAAAAAATATTGCCAGAACTTTATTGCCAAAAGTATAGGTTGCATACACGACATTTTTCTGAATTAGCATTTTAAAAACCAATGAAATTCACAGAAAAAAACATAGGTTTTACACACGTTATAGTTAGGAAGTAGCATTTAAAAAACCTATGAAATTCACTGAAAAAACCATAGGTTTGACACATGTTATAGTTAGCTGGAAATTTTACTGACATAAAACCAATGAAATTCCACGTTATAGTTAGTTGGACTCACTATAACTTGCACGTGCAATGCACTGCTGATGCCGTCACATATTACATCACTCAAGACATGGTCAGTGACATCACTCATGACATCACTGATGACACCATCCAGTGAATATGTGTCTTTCTGAAAAATAAATATTAGTGAGTAATGTTTAAATATTTAAATATATATATTAGTGTTTCACTTTGTGTATAAGTGGCTACATGTGTTGGTAAGTAGCTACATGCGTATGTATATGGGTTATTAGACGTTTCTCTTAGTATCAGTATGAGTGTCTATATGGTTTGGTGGGGGTATTACTTAGCACATAGATGCATGAGTGACTGACTCTCTGTTTGTATGTGTTTTGAAGACAGCATATGTGCAGGAGTGTATGGGTGGATGAGTGTGTATATGTGTTTGTTAGTGAGTGAATGACTGTCTCACTAGTGTCTTTATCAGTAACGACATATGTTTTAATCTAGTATATGTGAATATTGATGTATATAAGTGAGTATATGTGAGAGTAAGAGATTGAAAGAGTTCCTGTTTAAATAAGTATGTGTTTCTATAAGTGATTGTTTAAGAGAATAAATATGTGTAATTTTCAATAGAAGTAAGGTGGAAGTGTGTGTATAACTCTATATTCAAATAAATGGATGTTCAATAGTTTATTTGCACGTGTGAGTATGTGTGTGAGTAACTTTTCGATGATTGTCGGTGTGTAACAGGATGTATAGGTGTATCACTTCATATGATGAGTGAGTATATGTATGAGTGGATGTGTATATAGATGGTGGAATTACTGAATTACTTGTTGTAACTGATATGGGTATCTGCATTTTTTTTTAAATTTCAGTTTCTATTTTTGAATATGTGTTTCAAGGGTTACATTACAGTGAAAGGAGGTCTGTCACTATGTCACAAGGATGGTGTCATCAGTGATGTCATGAGTGATGTCACTGACCATGTCATGAGTGATGTAATATGTGACGTCATCAGCAGTGCATTGCACGCGCAAGTTATAGTGAGTCCAACTAACTATAACGTGGAATTTCATTGGTTTTATGTCAGTAAAATTTCCAGCTAACTATAACATGTGTCAAACCTATGGTTTTTTCAGTGAATTTCATAGGTTTTTTAAATGCTACTTCCTAACTATAACGTGTGTAAAACCTATGGTTTTTTCTGTGAATATATATATATATATATATATATATATATATATATATATATATATATATAATATATATATATTACCTACTGGCGATAGCCAGTAGGTATATATAGTTAGGATTTTTTCTCTATGGAACTTTTGAAAATTCTATGCTTAATAACTTGAGCTTGCCATATCTGAACGACGCCTTTCACTTGACTTCCCTCTTGCTAAAAGTCCATCTCCAGCAATAGTGTTGTCCCCTCTAAATCCTACTCCCCCTGCACCTTTGCTTGGGGACTTACCTGGGGATTCCGTCATTGCACCTCTAATGGGTGGTTTGGAGGGTTTTGAGAGCTCACTGGTTGGTGTCCACAGTACTAGTCCCTGTACTGTGCTTGTGGATCCATGCAATGAGCTCTCCTTAGTGGGCTCACCCGGTATACAGTCCCTGCACTGCCCTGAGGTTCCTGCTCCTGCCTCACAGGCTCCGACTAAAAAGCAACCCATCCAGGAGCCTATCAAAAGGAAGGGGAAAAGGGCAAATTACACTAGAAAGGGTTGCCCATCTAAGACCACTAACCATCCCAGGTACCCACCCCTGAGGGGTCCTCCCCCCCAGAGCAATGCAGGACCGGTATCCACAGGGACAGCCATTTGCGCTCCGGCTGTCATTGATACAGTACCACCTTCCTTGTTGGCCCCACTAACGCCTGTTCAGGACAATGTGGGTCACTCTATGGAGGCGCTTGAGAAGATGGTCAAGTCCCTTGTGTTGCCACTTATAGACCAGATCAAGAGGTTGGGGGAAAGGCTTGACTGCTTTGAGCAGGCTACTAGGGACAATTTCTTTGTCCTAAAGAACCCTCTCAAGCACCAGCCAAAGTCCAGTAAGGATAGGCCCGATAGGTTAGACGAGTCCAATAGGGTAGAGGTCCCAGTGATATCCCCCCCGGGAGACCAACTGATGCAGCCGCCCAAGCACCCTGCACCTGGGAATACGATCTTGCCTGCTCCAAAGGTCAGCCTTAGACAGATAAAGCCGAAGGCTCCAACTTGTGTTGCCCACGGGCATGCTACCCTTCCCCCAGCAGCAATACCGGCGGTGGCTACCCAGGCCCCAAGGCAACACAAGAAGGGAGGGACGGGCCCTACTTCGCAACCTGGGGTTGTCATATCTGATGCAACTAGTGATGTCGCATCAACTCCTAAGGTTGCATCTATTCTCGTCCCACCTACAAATCGGCTCCCTTTGGGTCCTCCCCAGAACAGTAGACGCAAGTGCCCCCCAGTTAACCTCCCCCCTGAGTGCCACCCGTATGTTGTCATCCTTACGAAAGTCCCCCCTCTTGGGAGTACCCAGCGGGAAAACCATCAGGCACTAAAGAATAAGATCATCCACTGGCTGAAAACCAACAGGCCCTTGCCTGCGGGAGTGGATGGAATTATTCTTGGTGTACGCAGGGTGGGTTGGATTGGACATGGGAAAAAATCACTTGAAGGGGATTGTGTGGTTATAAATTTCCAAGATGCTAGGGTTGCCCAATTTATATGCTCCCAAGGTCAATCCACGGCTGGTTCGGGTATCGACATAGTCGATTTGACATTTTTTTACCCACGGTCTATTATGACCACCCCCTCCATCCACCTTGGACAATTCTCCATCATGGGCAGCCCAGGGGGCCAATTTCTGTTGGAAAATACTGCCCACGGCCCTTTGACCCCGGGAGTGCTTTCTCAGCAGCTATGCCCAGCTCCAGTGATATCAAACCGGGGTTCTGGGAGTTGTTGACTCAGCTATACTCCGGGGGAGGATGTTGTGGCCCCAGGCCTTGTCGCTGGGTCAACACCATACCAGAGATCCAATGGCTCCTCCTCCCCACTGCAGACTCTGGCTTCGGCCGGGCCTGTAGAGGGGAAGGGGGAGTCTGGGGCTCCCCATAATTCTCCCCATAATTCTCCCCCTGGTCCCCTTGATGTGGGTTCTGCGGACTTGTTACCCCCTGTTGAGGACTGTAGCATTGCAGCTGTAACGGACCCCCAGATTAGGGTTTTCAGCTGGAATGTTGCAGGCCTCGAAAGGAAGCTGGCGTTACCGGATTGGAGCGAGCTTGTGGAGCAATACTCCATTTGCCTGTTCCAGGAAACCTGGAGTCGGGTGCCCCTTCACAAGGCGGGTTACTCCACCCACTTTTTGCCGGCAGCCGAAAGTGCAACTGGTAGGGGCCGTCCCTCTGGCGGTTTGTTAATCTGGGTATCCACTGAACTTAACTGTAGGGTGGAGGAGAAGGACACTAACTGCCCTGACCTCCTAAATATTGTGCTTAGAAATCCCCAGGGCAGAGTCACTCTAAACATTTTTAACATTTATGCCCGTGGCACTAAGGGGGGAAGAGAATCCCCAGTTATAGCTTGCTTGGAAGCGCAACTCCGCTCATCCCCATACAGGTCTTGTACACTGTTGGCAGGTGATCTGAACTGCACTTTCGAGCCTCTGGACCTGGACATCCTAGCAGATCAAGAGGATCTTGATAATGGGTGGGGGATTCCTCACCTCGAGCTTGGCCCTGTTAAAAAGTGGACAGAAGTGGCCCTCCAGATCAACTCCTTAGTTATGGAGTTCGGGCTTAGAGCCGCCAATGGTAGAACCAGGTCCGACAAAGTAGGGGCGCACACCTATAACAGGCCAGGACACACGTCACGGATTGATTATTTCCTCCTTGACATACACCTGTGGGGCATGGTGGAGGACATGGTAGTTATACCTTCTGTGGAGAGTGACCACAATCTCCTGTCCCTCACCCTCTCCCACAGGTGCGTTAACAGCACCATGAGTGGTTCTCCCTGTAACTCCGCTCCAGACCTGTCAGTGGTCACAAACTGTGGGCGAAGGTTAAAGTGGGCAAAGCTGGCTCTTTCGGAGGAGAAAACCTCTGTGATTAGGCAGCTTCTAGTTTCAGCCCTGGCCAATCTTGACTGTCAAGAGGAAGGGCTGATGGAGGTGGCACCTAGGTTTTGTGTCATAATCCAGGCCATTGGCGACCTCTTTGTAGTCCCAGCCCACCCGAGCGGAAGGAAACCCAGCCTACGACCGGGTCAGGGCTGGTACAACCAAAAGTGTAGGGAGGCGAAATCACTTCTTATCGAGGCAGTCAAGTCCAAATTGCCGCTTAGGACTAGGGAGGCCAGGAGACACTACACACTCTGTCAGAAAAATGCTAGGAGGGAATGGGAGGACAACTTCTGGCAGGTTCTCCTGGCTGCCAGTCGAGGGAAAGATGCTAAAGGTTTTTGGGACATGGTGGGCAAAAGGAATCGTCCCGACGATTCCCGGAGGACTTGTGCGATCAATGCCCTGACTTGGTTTTCCCATTTCCAAAATCTTTACTCTCCTGTTGAAGGCCCCCTTAATGATCCCTTTAAAATCCCAGCCTTTACTTTAGACCGTGACCTGGATCTGTTTTCCCCCCTTGATGTAATAAAGCAGATCAAAACCTTGGTCCCCTTGAAAGCAGCTGGCCCGGATGGCCTACCGGGGGACATCCTCCGTGCTTACCCGGAAGAATGGGGGGCTCTAATCTCTGCACTCCTCAATGCAATCATGGGGGGAGGGCTTGTGCCTGACTCCTGGAGAGGTGCGGAGGTGGTCCCCATTTTTAAAAAGGGCAGTCGGGAGTTACCCGGGAACTATAGGCCTATAAGCCTTATAGACTCCAGCCAGAAATTGGCTGGGAAAACCATCTTGGGGAGAATTACTCAATGGGTGGACGACAATCACATTCTGTCCGACATGCAGGCTGGGTTCCGTTCAGGTACAGGAACTATTGAACAGGCCTTTAGGCTTCTGTTGTTACACTGGAAGGTGGTGGTGCTGGGCAAAGGCAGTCTCTATCTGGCCTTTATTGACCTTAAGACTGCCTTTGACCTGGTACCAAGGGAGGAACTTTGGAGGGTGCTTCATGGTTTAGGGATGCCCCCGTACCTATTGAACCTCGTAATTAACCTGCACACCAACACCTATGCCCAGGTTAGATGGGGTCTGAATGGGGAAAAGACCGATAAAATCAGGGTCGAGAGGGGAGTAAGACAGGGCTGTGTTTTGGCCCCTACCTTATTCTCCCTCTATATTAACGGGGTGGTAGATCATCTAATGGGCGAACCAACAGACGCTCCAAGCTTGGGTGGAGTAAAAATTCCAACTCTGTTGTTCGCCGACGACACCCTCCTCATCTCCAAAACCCCCCAAGGTCTACAGTCTTTGCTGAACCGCTTCCAGGATTTCTGTACCACTAAAGGCCTCGTCATTAACATAGACAAGACCAAGTACCTAGTCATGCACCCACCCCGCAAACTTGGTCCCCCCCCAATTCTGAACTCTATACCTCTAGAAAGAGTGGCGGAATTTGATTATCTGGGGATCCGTCTTAATGATGCAATGAGCTGGACTGCCCATATCGATAAAATGACTCTGGCCCACAAAAGGGTGGGGGGCGCCCTTCTTAAGGAGTACAATAACTCCTCAAAACATTGTGTTGCACCCATACTGGAGATTTACAAAGCTCGCGCAGTCCCTGCTTCTCTTTATGGATCGGAACTGTGGGGCTTGGGCAAAGTCGACTCACTGAGTAAGGCCGAAAATAAATTTATCAAGGACCTTCTTGCTATTCCATCGAGCAGCCCGACCATCCCAATGCTCTTGGACACTGGCTGTAAAGCCATAAGGGACCAGGCTCGGCTTCGTCCCCTTCTGCTCTGGGCACGCTTGTGGAGGGTCCCGGAGCTACAATCGTATGCCAATGGGCTGGCAGAAGTAATGCATGCTGATGGTTGGAGTAGCATCAAATGGCTGAAGGACATAAAACATCTTTTAGGGGAATTGGGTTTGGCCTCCTGCTGGCATAGTCACTCCGCTCCACCAAAGAAGATTCTAAAAAAACTTTTCTGGGAGTGGGTTGACGTAAAGCGCTCTAGTAGCCAGCAGCATTGCAAAACCACCGCAGCTTTCCTGTTGTTCAAAGACGTTGTCCTGTATGAGCCATATATGGATATTATAACAGTTGCTTTGGATAGGTCCTTGTTCATTAAATTTCGGCTAGGAACCTTGCCCTTGGCGGATCTCTGTTCAAGGTGGAATAAAGCCCAGCCCACCTCACGCTTTTGTGCCTCCTGTCCGGACAAACCAGAGACGGTGCCACACTTCCTTTTCGAATGCCCGGACTATGGTCGCCCCAGATCACGTTGGCTTGCCCCCATTTGCAGAGAACTGGGGACCCGTCAGCACTCTGTTGCCCTCCGGATTCTTTTAACTAACACAGCCCCTCCTATTGTTTGTGCTGTTGCAAAATTTTTAAAATGGGCTTGGTTGATAAGACTTAGAAGACTGTCCATAACAATTTAATTCCTTTTTATCTAATTTATGCTGACATACCGTGTTTTAATTTTCATTCCATTTGTACAGTCTGACTTATTTCGACATGCTGTTTTTATCTTTTTGTACTGCTTTTATGATATGTGCATATCGAAATAAAGCATCAATCAATCAATCAATCATATATATATATATATATAAATATATATATATTACCTACTGGCGATAGCCAGTAGGTATATATAGTTAGGATTTTTTCTCTATGGAACTTTTGAAAATTCTATGCTTAATAACTTTGGCGTTTGTGGACGGAATCGGCTGAAATTTTCAGGAAAATGGCACATTTTGTTTCTGAGCAGCCCCTGAAAATTTGGGGGGGTTCCGTCAAGGGGGGCCGAGAAAAAAGGGGGGTCCCAAAACGCGTTTTTCCCATTCATTTTTCTATAGGGCGTTTGGCCTCACTTTTAGCTCGAACGGCTGAATGGATTTGCACGAAACTTTGCGAAATTGTAGGGACTGTTAGCCCGATGTGCCTTTGCTGGGTCTCAATATATGTGCTCCAGTGGATTTTGAGAAATTAACGTTTAAAAAAACAGATATATCTGTGACAGCGTCCCGGATAGCGCTCCAGATCGCGTACTTTTCGCGTAACGGAGCTTTGCGAAGCGAAGCTGATTGGCTCTCCGGTGTCTGACAACATTCTAAACAGTCCGGTGCGGCCGCCATCTTGTCTCTCTGTAGGATCGAGAGACAAGAGGAGGAGAAAAACGAAGGGGGAATTTAATGAAAGGGGGCAAGGTAGACTCCTCTTGACCCCCTAGGAATGATGTTGGGGTTATTAAAGGGTCCTGTGGGGCAAATAAAAAAAAATCGATTTTTCGCGGTAGAAGCGCTTCTCGGTTTGCGAACCGGGTCGCAAACTGGTAGCGAAACGGGAATTTTGTCATTTTGTGTTTCGATTTAATTAAATTACAAGATGGAGTAAAAGCAATGTGAGTATTGGGTATAAGGGGGTATGGGAGACGTATCCTGACCCCCTATGTTTTTTGAGGGTGGTTGAGGAGGCTCATATATGTTGATACTTGTCTTCCGGTGGTTGCGTGTGAGCGTTTTTTTTTTTTTTTGCCGCTTGATTTCTGTTAACGTTCGTTTCGAAGGAAATCAGGAAGTGTTGACCCCCATTTTGACACTGCGAGTAAATATATTGTTAAAAATAATTGTTATAAATTAATTCGTATTGATAAACATTGTCTGCGCCATCTTGCTTTTTTTCCAATGCCACAGTTTTGTCGTGCACGGCAGCCATTTTAGATGCCTTGACCAGACCCACTCTCTGCACGCCGCCGATCCTCAGCATGGCTCCCCACCCTCGCAAGCATCTCCCCCATGCACTGGTCACCCCTGCTCTCTCTCTCATGCATGGGCCATAAACTTCCCCCCATCTGCGCTGCTCTTCCCTGAGAATCACACCCTGTGCCCGCCCGACACCACCCTTTCACCCTATTCACTACCGCACCCTCTGACACTCCTCTTCCTCTGTGTCTGATTGTCCAGGCAGGTCCCAGGCTATCACCTAGCCCTGCGGATGTAGTTTATGGCTCCAACTGTAAAGAATCACCCCTGCTCAAAGGAGTTACAGTAGATCAAGTCCCCCACCTCATAAGATCCGTCACACCACACGCGTTCCTACTATCTGATAACGATCCTGTATTGTGATTGGGGAGGGCGGCGGAGCCGAGCTGTCTTGCAGCCATCATGGCGTCGAGCTCGGTTCCTCTCTCTAGTTTCATGTTTTTTCTAACGATTTATATGTTATAGTTTGCTAGCACGATACAGCGGATAGTCCGCATTTTATATATATGTCCTTTTTATTTGGGGGGTCCTCCGGTGGAGTCGGACGATCTACCTCTAATAAACGGTCCGGGTTGAACCAACTACCAACAAATGGGGCAGAGATAGGCATGACAGGTTACAAAGGGGACAAAAGTGTGCACTACCTATCCTTCACTATCTGCAAAAACTAAACAGAGTATTGCGACTTTATGCTTATTTGTGAACAGAGAATGACCCAAAGAGAACCAATTTCGAACAATCATAGGCTATTGGTAGTGGGCAGAGAGGCCATGACACAGAAAATGGCTGTTACTTACGTGCATGATGGGGCCTAAAAGGGACTAGATGGCGTGGCCACTGTTTCGCGACTTTCACTTTACTTTTAACAATGGCTGTGGTGAACATAAATGAACGCCGCTTATGTATACCTAATTTTAGTCATTTTCCACAAAAAAGCTTTTGATATTTGCTATTAAAAAACCAAAGAAAATCACTGAAAAAACCATAGGTTATAGACCATATATAGTTAAATATCTGAAGTCCATCTCTGCACTCGATGGAGATACAGGTCGTCGATCAGAAGATGTGCTGGCCACCTCTAATGGTAATAGCGTGGCCAGGGCTCTTGTCGTTGACTCTGCAAATTGCAGAGGGTGCACTTGTTTGACATGCCGCACCATGGTATGTATGGAAAAGGAATATTTTTTTGCTGGATTTCTTCTTGAGAGAACCAAGTCACATATCGTGCAGGTTACTTTTGGTGCATTCACTTTCTTTTGATCTTCAGGATAAGTGAAAAATTGCCAGATGAAAGATTTATTTTTTCTTATTAAAGGTAGTCGATCATTTTGGTCAGATTCGGAAGATGAATGAGATACGGTAGCCATTTCACCAAAGTCTTCCGAAAGATGTAGGACGTTGTTCTCTCTTGAGAGTAGAAAAGATAGTGAGGGAAGTGGGTGGAGTGCTGCGTGTAAATTCCAGAATTGAAACTATTAAGAACCAATTGAAAGTGTTGTTTTCATGTTGCAGTAGGCTGCCATGTAAATAGTTATTTAATAAAACGTTTTACCCTGTTACTTTGCTGGTGTGTTGTGTATCTTTATAATATTTGTCGTTATTTTGGGTGGGGTGGGCGGCGGAGCCGAGCTGTCTTGCAGCCATCATGGCGTCGAGCTCGGTTCCTCTCACTAGTTTCATATTTCTCATGAGGGGTTGTTCCTAATTTTTCTATTTTAGCGAGGTCAAAAAAAGATCTCATCAGTGGCCTACTGATTTTGCTCGATTCCTTTTGTTTTTTCTAACGATTTATATGTTATAGTTTGCTAGCACGATACAGCGGCTAGTCCGCATTTTATATATATGTCCTTTTTATTAGGGGTGTCTTCCGGTGGAGTCGGACGATCTACCTCTAATAAACGGTCCGGGTTGAACCAACTACCATCCTGATTTTGTATATCTTCTGAGCTGGATTTAAGCACACAATTGTTAAAGTATGAAACGTTTTATATTTCTAAAAAAAATACCAAGGTGTGTACATCCGGTAACGCACGAAAGTTTAAAAAGACATTCGGCTCCATTTACTGAAAAGTTTCATAAGAATAAAAAAGAAGTCTAGGTACAGTCTCTTTGACGTACTATAAGTTCTTTGAGGGGTGTATTAAGAAATTCAATAAGTTCAAATCGCAAGGTTTTTACGAAATATATAGGCCGGTGCGCGCACTCGGTCGCGCACGAAAGCCTGGAAATGCGATATCCATTTTATTGACAACTGTTGCCGAGAGTGCGCACACCAGGTCGCGCACGAAAGTTTAGTAAGGCTATTTTTATTTACAGACAAATTTTAATGTGTTTAAAAAAAGGCAAGGTACAGACTTTCGAATTCTGTATTGCTTTACAAGGAGTCTCTATGCAACTTGAACAGTGAAGAAAACGGCTTGTTTTCGAAAAAAATATTGCCAGAACTTTATTGCCAAAAGTATAGGTTTCATACACGACATTTTTCTGAATTAGCATTTTAAAAACCAATTAAATTCACAGAAAAAAACATAGGTTTTACACACGTTATAGTTAGGAAGTAGCATTTAAAAAACCTATGAAATTCACTGAAAAAACCATAGGTTTGACACATGTTATAGTTAGCTGGAAATTTTACTGACATAAAACCAATGAAATTCCACGTTATAGTTAGTTGGACTCACTATAACTTGCACGTGCAATGCACTGCTGATGCCGTCACATATTACATCACTCAAGACATGGTCAGTGACATCACTCATGACATCACTGATGACACCATCCAGTGAATATGTGTCTTTCTGAAAAATAAATATTAGTGAGTAATGTTTAAATATTTAAATATATATATTAGTGTTTCACTTTGTGTATAAGTGGCTACATGTGTTGGTAAGTAGCTACATGCGTATGTATATGGGTTATTAGACGTTTCTCTTAGTATCAGTATGAGTGTCTATATGGTTTGGTGGGGGTATTACTTAGCACATAGATGCATGAGTGACTGACTCTCTGTTTGTATGTGTTTTGAAGACAGCATATGTGCAGGAGTGTATGGGTGGATGAGTGTGTATATGTGTTTGTTAGTGAGTGAATGACTGTCTCACTAGTGTCTTTATCAGTAACGACATATGTTTTAATCTAGTATATGTGAATATTGATGTATATAAGTGAGTATATGTGAGAGTAAGAGATTGAAAGAGTTCCTGTTTAAATAAGTATGTGTTTCTATAAGTGATTGTTTAAGAGAATAAATATGTGTAATTTTCAATAGAAGTAAGGTGGAAGTGTGTGTATAACTCTATATTCAAATAAATGGATGTTCAATAGTTTATTTGCACGTGTGAGTATGTGTGTGAGTAACTTTTCGATGATTGTCGGTGTGTAACAGGATGTATAGGTGTATCACTTCATATGATGAGTGAGTATATGTATGAGTGGATGTGTATATAGATGGTGGAATTACTGAATTACTTGTTGTAACTGATATGGGTATCTGCATTTTTTTTAAAATTTCAGTTTCTATTTTTGAATATGTGTTTCAAGGGTTACATTACAGTGAAAGGAGGTCTGTCACTATGTCACAAGGATGGTGTCATCAGTGATGTCATGAGTGATGTCACTGACCATGTCATGAGTGATGTAATATGTGACGTCATCAGCAGTGCATTGCACGCGCAAGTTATAGTGAGTCCAACTAACTATAACGTGGAATTTCATTGGTTTTATGTCAGTAAAATTTCCAGCTAACTATAACATGTGTCAAACCTATGGTTTTTTCAGTGAATTTCATAGGTTTTTTAAATGCTACTTCCTAACTATAACGTGTGTAAAACCTATGGTTTTTTCTGTGAATATATATATATATATATATATATATATATATATATATATATATATATATATATATATATATATATAAATATATATATATTACCTACTGGCGATAGCCAGTAGGTATATATAGTTAGGATTTTTTCTCTATGGAACTTTTGAAAATTCTATGCTTAATAACTTTGGCGTTTGTGGACGGAATCGGCTGAAATTTTCAGGAAAATGGCACATTTTGTTTCTGAGCAGCCCCTGAAAATTTGGGGGGGTTCCGTCAAGGAGGGCCGAGAAAAAAGGGGGGTCCCAAAACGCGTTTTTCCCATTCATTTTTCTATAGGGCGTTTGGCCTCACTTTTAGCTCGAACGGCTGAATGGATTTGCACGAAACTTTGCGAAATTGTAGGGACTGTTAGCCCGATGTGCCTTTGCTGGGTCTCAATATATGTGCTCCAGTGGATTTTGAGAAATTAACGTTTAAAAAAACAGATATATCTGTGACAGCGTCCCGGATAGCGCTCCAGATCGCGTACTTTTCGCGTAACGGAGCTTTGCGAAGCGAAGCTGATTGACTCTCCGGTGTCTGACAACATTCTAAACAGTCCGGTGCGGCCGCCATCTTGTCTCTCTGTAGGATCGAGAGACAAGAGGAGGAGAAAAACGAAGGGGGAATTTAATGAAAGGGGGCAAGGTAGACTCCTCTTGACCCCCTAGGAATGATGTTGGGGTTATTAAAGGGTCCTGTGGGGCAAATAAAAAAAAATTGATTTTTCGCGGTAGAAGCGCTTCTCGGTTTGCGAACCGGGTCGCAAACTGGTAGCGAAACGGGAATTTTGTCATTTTGTGTTTCGATTTAATTAAATTACAAGATGGAGTAAAAGCAATGTGAGTATTGGGTATAAGGGGGTATGGGAGACGTATCCTGACCCCCTATGTTTTCTGAGGGTGGTTGAGGAGGCTCATATATGTTGATACTTGTCTTCCGGCGGTTGCGTGTGAGCGTTTTTTTTTTTTTTTTGCCGCTTGATTTCTGTTAACGTTCATTTCGAAGGAAATCAGGAAGTGTTGACCCCCATTTTGATACTGCGAGTAAATATATTGTTAAAAATAATTGTTATAAATTAATTCGTATTGATAAACATTGTCTGCGCCATCTTGCTTTTTTTCCAATGCCACAGTTTTGTCGTGCACGGCAGCCATTTTAGATGCCTTGACCAGACCCACTCTCTGCACGCCGCCGATCCTCAGCATGGCTCCCCACCCTCGCAAGCATCTCCCCCATGCACTGGTCACCCCTGCTCTCTCTCTCATGCATGGGCCATAAACTTCCCCCCATCTGCGCTGCTCTTCCCTGAGAATCACACCCTGTGCCCGCCCGACACCACCCTTTCACCCTATTCACTACCGCACCCTCTGACACTCCTCTTCCTCTGTGTCTGATTGTCCAGGCAGGTCCCAGGCTATCACCTAGCCCTGCGGATGTAGTTTATGGCTCCAACTGTAAAGAATCACCCCTGCTCAAAGGAGTTACAGTAGATCAAGTCCCCCACCTCATAAGATCCGTCACACCACACGCGTTCCTACTATCTGATAACGATCCTGTATTGTGATTGGGGAGGGCGGCGGAGCCGAGCTGTCTTGCAGCCATCATGGCGTCGAGCTCGGTTCCTCTCTCTAGTTTCATGTTTTTTCTAACGATTTATATGTTATAGTTTGCTAGCACGATACAGCGGATAGTCCGCATTTTATATATATGTCCTTTTTATTTGGGGGGTCCTCCGGTGGAGTCGGACGATCTACCTCTAATAAACGGTCCGGGTTGAACCAACTACCAACAAATGGGGCAGAGATAGGCATGACAGGTTACAAAGGGGACAAAAGTGTGCACTACCTATCCTTCACTATCTGCAAAAACTAAACAGAGTATTGCGACTTTATGCTTATTTGTGAACAGAGAATGACCCAAAGAGAACCAATTTCGAACAATCATAGGCTATTGGTAGTGGGCAGAGAGGCCATGACACAGAAAATGGCTGTTACTTACGTGCATGATGGGGCCTAAAAGGGACTAGATGGCGTGGCCACTGTTTCGCGACTTTCACTTTACTTTTAACAATGGCTGTGGTGAACATAAATGAACGCCGCTTATGTATACCTAATTTTAGTCATTTTCCACAAAAAAGCTTTTGATATTTGCTATTAAAAAACCAAAGAAAATCACTGAAAAAACCATAGGTTATAGACCATATATAGTTAAATATCTGAAGTCCATCTCTGCACTCGATGGAGATACAGGTCGTCGATCAGAAGATGTGCTGGCCACCTCTAATGGTAATAGCGTGGCCAGGGCTCTTGTCGTTGACTCTGCAAATTGCAGAGGGTGCACTTGTTTGACATGCCGCACCATGGTATGTATGGAAAAGGAATATTTTTTTGCTGGATTTCTTCTTGAGAGAACCAAGTCACATATCGTGCAGGTTACTTTTGGTGCATTCACTTTCTTTTGATCTTCAGGATAAGTGAAAAATTGCCAGATGAAAGATTTATTTTTTCTTATTAAAGGTAGTCGATCATTTTGGTCAGATTCGGAAGATGAATGAGATACGGTAGCCATTTCACCAAAGTCTTCCGAAAGATGTAGGACGTTGTTCTCTCTTGAGAGTAGAAAAGATAGTGAGGGAAGTGGGTGGAGTGCTGCGTGTAAATTCCAGAATTGAAACTATTAAGAACCAATTGAAAGTGTTGTTTTCATGTTGCAGTAGGCTGCCATGTAAATAGTTATTTAATAAAACGTTTTACCCTGTTACTTTGCTGGTGTGTTGTGTATCTTTATAATATTTGTCGTTATTTTAGGTGGGGGGGGCGGCGGAGCCGAGCTGTCTTGCAGCCATCATGGCGTCGAGCTCGGTTCCTCTCACTAGTTTCATATTTCTCATGAGGGGTTGTTCCTAATTTTTCTATTTTAGCGAGGTCAAAAAAAGATCTCATCAGTGGCCTACTGATTTTGCTCGATTCCTTTTGTTTTTTCTAACGATTTATATGTTATAGTTTGCTAGCACGATACAGCGGCTAGTCCGCATTTTATATATATGTCCTTTTTATTAGGGGTGTCTTCCGGTGGAGTCGGACGATCTACCTCTAATAAACGGTCCGGGTTGAACCAACTACCATCCTGATTTTGTATATCTTCTGAGCTGGATTTAAGCACACAATTGTTAAAGTATGAAACGTTTTATATTTCTAAAAAAAATACCAAGGTGTGTACATCCGGTAACGCACGAAAGTTTAAAAAGACATTCGGCTCCATTTACTGAAAAGTTTCATAAGAATAAAAAAGAAGTCTAGGTACAGTCTCTTTGACGTACTATAAGTTCTTTGAGGGGTGTATTAAGAAATTCAATAAGTTCAAATCGCAAGGTTTTTACGAAATATATAGGCCGGTGCGCGCACTCGGTCGCGCACGAAAGCCTGGAAATGTGATATCCATTTTATTGACAACTGTTGCCGAGAGTGCGCACACCAGGTCGCGCACGAAAGTTTAGTAAGGCTATTTTTATTTACAGACAAATTTTAATGTGTTTAAAAAAAGGCAAGGTACAGACTTTCGAATTCTGTATTGCTTTACAAGGAGTCTCTATGCAACTTGAACAGTGAAGAAAACGGCTTGTTTTCGAAAAAAATATTGCCAGAACTTTAATGCCAAAAGTATAGGTTGCATACACGACATTTTTCTGAATTAGCATTTTAAAAACCAATGAAATTCACAGAAAAAAACATAGGTTTTACACACGTTATAGTTAGGAAGTAGCATTTAAAAAACCTATGAAATTCACTGAAAAAACCATAGGTTTGACACATGTTATAGTTAGCTGGAAATTTTACTGACATAAAACCAATGAAATTCCACGTTATAGTTAGTTGGACTCACTATAACTTGCACGTGCAATGCACTGCTGATGCCGTCACATATTACATCACTCAAGACATGGTCAGTGACATCACTCATGACATCACTGATGACACCATCCAGTGAATATGTGTCTTTCTGAAAAATAAATATTAGTGAGTAATGTTTAAATATTTAAATATATATATTAGTGTTTCACTTTGTGTATAAGTGGCTACATGTGTTGGTAAGTAGCTACATGCGTATGTATATGGGTTATTAGACGTTTCTCTTAGTATCAGTATGAGTGTCTATATGGTTTGGTGGGGGTATTACTTAGCACATAGATGCATGAGTGACTGACTCTCTGTTTGTATGTGTTTTGAAGACAGCATATGTGCAGGAGTGTATGGGTGGATGAGTGTGTATATGTGTTTGTTAGTGAGTGAATGACTGTCTCACTAGTGTCTTTATCAGTAACGACATATGTTTTAATCTAGTATATGTGAATATTGATGTATATAAGTGAGTATATGTGAGAGTAAGAGATTGAAAGAGTTCCTGTTTAAATAAGTATGTGTTTCTATAAGTGATTGTTTAAGAGAATAAATATGTGTAATTTTCAATAGAAGTAAGGTGGAAGTGTGTGTATAACTCTATATTCAAATAAATGGATGTTCAATAGTTTATTTGCACGTGTGAGTATGTGTGTGAGTAACTTTTCGATGATTGTCGGTGTGTAACAGGATGTATAGGTGTATCACTTCATATGATGAGTGAGTATATGTATGAGTGGATGTGTATATAGATGGTGGAATTACTGAATTACTTGTTGTAACTGATATGGGTATCTGCATTTTTTTTAAAATTTCAGTTTCTATTTTTGAATATGTGTTTCAAGGGTTACATTACAGTGAAAGGAGGTCTGTCACTATGTCACAAGGATGGTGTCATCAGTGATGTCATGAGTGATGTCACTGACCATGTCATGAGTGATGTAATATGTGACGTCATCAGCAGTGCATTGCACGCGCAAGTTATAGTGAGTCCAACTAACTATAACGTGGAATTTCATTGGTTTTATGTCAGTAAAATTTCCAGCTAACTATAACATGTGTCAAACCTATGGTTTTTTCAGTGAATTTCATAGGTTTTTTAAATGCTACTTCCTAACTATAACGTGTGTAAAACCTATGGTTTTTTCTGTGAATATATATATATATATATATATATATATATATATATATATATATATATATATATATATATATATATATATATATATATATATATAATATATATATATTACCTACTGGCGATAGCCAGTAGGTATATATAGTTAGGATTTTTTCTCTATGGAACTTTTGAAAATTCTATGCTTAATAACTTTGGCGTTTGTGGACGGAATCGGCTGAAATTTTCAGGAAAATGGCACATTTTGTTTCTGAGCAGCCCCTGAAAATTTGGGGGGGTTCCGTCAAGGAGGGCCGAGAAAAAAGGGGGGTCCCAAAACGCGTTTTTCCCATTCATTTTTCTATAGGGCGTTTGGCCTCACTTTTAGCTCGAACGGCTGAATGGATTTGCACGAAACTTTGCGAAATTGTAGGGACTGTTAGCCCGATGTGCCTTTGCTGGGTCTCAATATATGTGCTCCAGTGGATTTTGAGAAATTAACGTTTAAAAAAACAGATATATCTGTGACAGCGTCCCGGATAGCGCTCCAGATCGCGTACTTTTCGCGTAACGGAGCTTTGCGAAGCGAAGCTGATTGACTCTCCGGTGTCTGACAACATTCTAAACAGTCCGGTGCGGCCGCCATCTTGTCTCTCTGTAGGATCGAGAGACAAGAGGAGGAGAAAAACGAAGGGGGAATTTAATGAAAGGGGGCAAGGTAGACTCCTCTTGACCCCCTAGGAATGATGTTGGGGTTATTAAAGGGTCCTGTGGGGCAAATAAAAAAAAATTGATTTTTCGCGGTAGAAGCGCTTCTCGGTTTGCGAACCGGGTCGCAAACTGGTAGCGAAACGGGAATTTTGTCATTTTGTGTTTCGATTTAATTAAATTACAAGATGGAGTAAAAGCAATGTGAGTATTGGGTATAAGGGGGTATGGGAGACGTATCCTGACCCCCTATGTTTTCTGAGGGTGGTTGAGGAGGCTCATATATGTTGATACTTGTCTTCCGGCGGTTGCGTGTGAGCATTTTTTTTTTTTTTTTGCCGCTTGATTTCTGTTAACGTTCATTTCGAAGGAAATCAGGAAGTGTTGACCCCCATTTTGACACTGCGAGTAAATATATTGTTAAAAATAATTGTTATAAATTAATTCGTATTGATAAACATTGTCTGCGCCATCTTGCTTTTTTTCCAATGCCACAGTTTTGTCGTGCACGGCAGCCATTTTAGATGCCTTGACCAGACCCACTCTCTGCACGCCGCCGATCCTCAGCATGGCTCCCCACCCTCGCAAGCATCTCCCCCATGCACTGGTCACCCCTGCTCTCTCTCTCATGCATGGGCCATAAACTTCCCCCCATCTGCGCTGCTCTTCCCTGAGAATCACACCCTGTGCCCGCCCGACACCACCCTTTCACCCTATTCACTACCGCACCCTCTGACACTCCTCTTCCTCTGTGTCTGATTGTCCAGGCAGGTCCCAGGCTATCACCTAGCCCTGCGGATGTAGTTTATGGCTCCAACTGTAAAGAATCACCCCTGCTCAAAGGAGTTACAGTAGATCAAGTCCCCCACCTCATAAGATCCGTCACACCACACGCGTTCCTACTATGTGATAACGATCCTGTATTGTGATTGGGGAGGGGATTCTCACTGTAAGGGTGTGTGGGACCGAGCCTGAAGCGGAAGATTCCAGGGATGCCTTTTTGTACATCAAAGTCTTCACAATTATGTGTCACATTAAAAATATATAGCACTCCAACAAAGTAGTAGTATTATAACACTTTAAAAACTTATAAATATATATAACGCTCCAACAAAGTAAACACGTTAAAAAAAACTTTTTAAAGAATTATTTACATGACATTGCTTTAACCAGGATAGACAAAGAAATGACACAGTGATGTAAAAGTTTCTGAAAGAAATGGCAAGAACGTCCCATGTGAAAGTGAATTTTATCTGGCAATTTTTTTCTTTTCCTTCTCATGAAAAGAAAGTTAATGCCAGGTTCGTTACCTGCCTCATCTGCAAAAAAAAAACTCTCGAGATGGACCGAAAAAAAATATAGCTATGGTAATCATACCATGCATCGGCACCCTCTTAATTATTCTAAAGCACAACTTCGAGATTTGGTGGATAATCCCCGACCGGCAAAAACATCCACCAATGACTTAGCAATAAGTGAGTCAGAGGCAAGGGAAACGGTCCCAAATCTGCAAAAGAACTTTAGGCAGATGAGATTGACTTGTGTAGCATGTGGAAAATTAATTTCATGCGGAGAGATGAGTATTACTTTAATAAATAGATCATATGAAAATCATCAATGTCCAAAACGTCCTAGAAAGTAATTTTTGTCATTTTTGAGGAAGAGAGATAACTTACAGTGGTACGGGGTCGTTTTGGTTCGTACTAGGGGGGCCAGGTGACATGCGTTCGGGGTGGCTTAAGGGCATTTAAAACAACTTCCCTGATACAGGTAGCATATAAAGTAGAGGCTAAATACCAGGATCTTTATCGATTGCTTTATGCTGTACAAAAATGAAACACATACAACAAACCTGGACCATTCATATTTAAAATGTTTCTGCGTACTATAATTTTTAACCCTTAACTAATTGAGCTGCTTCATTTCACCTGCTTTTTAAAAAAAAAAAAAAATCGGAAACAGTGGCCATTTATTCGAAACTTACCAATCTATGCGTTACAACTACGTTTGCTTTTTCAAAAACCCTTAATAAAAATGTTGGTGCCCAAATACGGGCCTACAACCCCGTGGGCCGGCCACGGAGCAGGCTGGAACTGTAAATGGGGGGGTATTTATTTGTGGAAAACATAACAGAGAGTCAGTGGTCGTTGATTTCATAGTAAAGAGTGCGACAAGTGCAACAAAATCATATCGATAATTCATTGTGAGCAAGTACCAAAAGTGTCGACAATTCGAACCTTCAATAATAAATACAGTAATCAATGATGCATTAGAACTTAATATCAATTCATTGTTCGAACGTGTAATCAGTACCCGTCCCATGTCAATTCATTGTTCGAACGTATAATCAATGCCCATCCTGGATCAATTCATTGTCCGAACATATAATCAGTCTTATTCCATATCAATTCATGTGCTAAAAACTGCATACATATCTCATGATATCAAGGCTGAGCAATCGGGGCACAACAAGGAGTTGAGAGTTTCATTTGTACCGGCGCTATTTTGGGTGAGGTCAGGAAGGTCCAAGTATAGTCAAAATGTCTCTACCAACTCGTGGTTGGACCGGGACCTCTTTCGGCAGTCCAAAAGTTTTCGTTGAAGGGTAGCAGAGGGGACTGCTGACATGAACCATCAGTCAAAGTGGGGTGGGAGGCAACAATCTCTCCTACTGGGTCATACTGGTGTCCCACCGGAACTGATCAAGTTGGTAGTCGTGCAGGATTTTGGTCATTTCAAGACTGAGGCCGGCGCCGGCATGAGCGCGCCGACGTCCCGCGGCTACGTCGTGGTCATTCCGTTGGTGATCATGGCAGTCATTTCCCATCGGGGGTGTCTGCGGGGGTCGGGGGCCCCCGTGGCTCTTATAGAATCTTCAAAGTTGAGGAGAACGTTTCTGGACGCAGGACTCATTTTCTAGTTGAACTCAGAAGCGTCGTTGCACCGTAACAGTGGACGAGGCCCCGCTGGGTGAGTGGAGCATCATTGCCTCGCAATAGTGGATGAGACCTTTTGTCGGGTGAGTGCAGCGTTGCTGCATCGCAAGAGGGGAGGAACCCTTGTCGGGTGAGTGGAGCGTTGGGGGTGCAGATGATGGGCCCCCACCTACGGGGGTGGGAGAGGCTCGTTCGCGCCGCCTCTCCCACCCAGCGCACCCCACGCCGACACCTGGCGTTGATATCCGTGATGTCCGGACCAGGCGATAAGAGGGGGGGGGGTCAGAGGCAGAGGCAAGACATCCCCCCCCCGTGGCCTGCAGGGCGCCGCTTCAGGATCGAACGGGGAGCTCATATCAAGCCGGGGCCAGACCAGGATATACGAGGGGAGGGGGGGGTCAGTGGCATGTGCAAGACATCCCCCCAGTGTTTTTGCAGCCATTAAAGAAAGAAGAGGGATCCCGTCGGCGTCGGCTCCTCTCCTGGCCCGGGAGGGGGGGGTCGGTGGCATGTGCAAGACATCCCCCCCAGTGTTGTCGCAGCCATTATTGAAAAAAGAAGAAGATACCATTGGCCTCGGCTCCTCTCCTGGTGCACCTTACGCGACGACCCTTTTGTTGGGTGAGTGGAGCGTTGGGGGTGCAGCTGAGGGGCCCCCACCTGGGGGGGTGGGAGAGGCTCGTTCGCGCCGCCTCTCCCTCCCAGCGCACCCCACACCGACACCTGGCGTTGATATCCGTGATGTCCGGACCAGGCGATAAGAAGGGGGGGGTCGGAGGCAGAGGCAAGACATCCCCCCATGGCCTGCAAGGCGGCAGAAGAAGGGAATCGGGAGACCAGTACATTTCGGGCCATCCACGCCACGGCTGATGGCGGTTAGCTGGGCCCCGCCCTGCACGTGTCGAGACCTCATCTTCCGGATGGGCGTAACCGTGGCCCTGTTGCACTTCGGGAGTTTCCGGAATGGGGGTAGGTATCTGCTGATTTGTATCTATTTCATGTTACCGTTAATGGGCGTGGCGGGCGGTGGGACAGACATGCTTGGAGCAGTGGGGGGATGGCAGAGCCTAGCTACCTCGTGGCTGCCGTAACGTCAAGCTTGGCTTCTTTCACTACTTTCATGTTTCTTATTTCTAGCAAAGTCAAAAACTCATCAGTGGCCTACTGATTTTGTTCGATTTCTTTCCCTTCCTTTTCAAGTGTGTTTCATGCTAAAGTTTCTGTTTAACAGGATACAGTGATTACTTCATTTTTTACATATGTCTTCTTTATTAGGGGTACTGTACTCTCCGGTTGAGCCAGATGATGTACCTCTAATAAATGGTCCGGGTGGAACTACTTTCTCAATCAGTGGGGAGTAGATGGGCATGACAGATTACAACGGGGGACAAAGGTCCGCATTACCCACCCTTCACTACTTGCAAAGACTAGACAGAATATTTCTATTCAACGTTATTTGCAAACAGAGAATACCTCGAGAGAACTATTCCTTGAACAATAAATGTCCAGCCAATCAATCAATCAGTGGGGAGAAAAACAGGCATGACGGATTACAACGGGGGACAAAAGTCTGCATTAGCTATCCTTCACTATCAGCAAAGGGAGACAGAATATTCCTATTCTTCTCTGTTTGTAGACAGGGAATATCTCAAAGAGCAATAATCGATAAAAAATTAGTAGGATTATAACACTTTAATAACTTATAAATATATGCATCGCAACAAAAACAGTAAACACCTATAAACATTTTTTATTAAAACAGAAGCAAAAATGACAACTAACAGTAGTGATATCCTGGGCGGGTGATGGAACTGGGATTGTTAATGGAAAAAGATCTACAGAGAAAGGTATTGGTGAATTATACTTCTCCGGAAATTTAAAACTCACAAATGTTTTATTTGTGTAATCGTTTCAGGTCAAACGGATTGTGGGACAATGTTCAGAATGGAAGAGTCACCAAAAGGCAAAAAGTTCCGCTTGACCCCGGGAGCCGGCCGCCTATGTCGGGTGCGATCTCAGGCCACACCAGGGCAACAAGACTTGGGGAGGGGGTCGGAGCCAAGCGCCTTCTCCGAGTCCGCACCATCACACCGCCCCTCGGGGGCCTCCGTCAAGCGGTTTAGGGAGGTACCGTATCACATTGTTTTCAAATGCAGTCAGGTCCACAAACGGCCCCCACTTACTTTGAGAATAGTGAAGCTGCAGCAGGTGCAAATAAGCTTCAGACAGTGTTACAAGCGTTGCTCAGAACTCTGAACTATGGCACCCAACATCCAGGACTTATGCCATTTGTGCAAGGCAGTGACATCGAAGCAACTCAGGGACCAAAACCATGAACATACACTCATGTATGAAAATCTTACTATTGATGCTTGACTGAGGCCAAGGAGATCAGAGTGCATGAGTCTCATGCTCGATCGATTGAGCTAGCCGGATCGGGCAACTAAAAGTATAAAATAGTTATGTAAATAGTTATTTAATAAAATGTTTTACCCTGTTACTTTGCTGGTGTGTTGTATATATTTATAATATTTGCATAGGGTTTGTCCTTATTTTGGGTGGGGTGGGTGGCGGAGCCGAGCTGTCTTGCAACCAACATCGTGTGGAGCTCAGTTCATCTCACTAGTTTCGTATTTCTCATGAGGGGTTGTTCCTAATGTTTCTATTTTAGCGAGGTCAAAAAGAGATCCCATTAGTGGCCTATTGATTTTGCTCGATTCCTTTTGTTTTTTTAAACGATTTTTCACTATCTGCAAAGACTAAACAGAGTATTGCGACTCTGTGCTTGTTTGTAAATAGAGAATGAACCAAAGTGAACCAATTCTAAAAAAGTAAATGCTTGGATAACAATCAATCAAATGGAGAGAGAAGCAGGCACGACGGATTACAACGGGGGTAAAGGCCTGCATTAACTACCCTTCACTATCTGCAAAGAGAGAGTACTCCTAAGAGAAAAGCGGGGGAGGGGGAGGGGGGGCAGCGTTCAAAGCACATCAGCGTGCATAAACACGAAAATGTTTTTACCTATCACGTACTTGACATATGACAGCTTTTGATATTTGCTATTAAAAAACCATTGCAATTCACTGAAAAACCATTGGTTATAGACCATATATAGTTAGGAATTAGCATTTACAAAACCTAGAAAATTCACTGAAAAAACCATAGGTTAAAGACCATATATAGTTAGGAATTAGCATTTACAAAACCTTAATTTACTCGCACAAAACCATAGAAATTCAAATATATAGTTAGTTGCAATAACTATATATCGCGCACCGCAATCCACTGCTGATGATGTCACATATTACATCATTCATGACATAGTCATTGACATTACTGATGACATCACTGATGACATCTCAAATGACATCACTGATGACATCTCAAATGACATCACTGATGACATCACTGATGACAACATCCAGTGACTGTATGTTTCTGTAAAGTTAAAATATGTCTTACATATTGAAGAATGAGTGGATGTATAAGTGTCTGGATGAAGGATTTAGTAGGTGCGTGACTGACTGTATGAGTGAGTGATTAAATGTGTCTCACTGAGTGCATGGGTTAGTGACTAAACTGTCTGAATGTGTGCATCAGTATGTCTGTTGTTGTGTAAGCTGCTGCATGTGTTGATCAGTAGCTATATGAGTGGCTATATGGGTTATTGATTGGTTGCCCAAGTATTTGAATGGGAGGCTGAGTGTGTGTGTGGGTGGCTGGGAGGTGTGTGACTCTGTGCATAGATGTGTAAGCAGTTGATTCACTAGGTGTATGAGTTCAAGAGTGCATGTGGAAACAGCTATATGGGCGGTTGACTGTCTGCCTGGGTGTGTTGGTGAGTGAATGGATATCTCAGTGCTACATGTGCAAGTAAGTACATATGTAAAACACAGTACATGTGAGAGTTGACATATATAAATAACTGTGCATAAGAGCCAGTGAATGTGTGAGTGGCTGTATGGATCATTGTGAGCTTGTATCAGGGATTGTATAAGAGAGTAAATAAGTATTAGTATATGTTTGAATAAGTAAGGTGTGTATAACTGTATAGTTGAGGAAATGGAGGTGTGAGTGATTCTTTGCATGACTGACTAGGTGTGTGAGTAACTCCATGGATGAGTGACAGTCTGTGAGTGTCTGTTTACACTGATTGTATCTAAGGTTATATTAGAGTCTGAAGAGGTTCTTCGTATTATCACATGAATGATATCATCAGTGATGTGATCAGTAATGTCACATGAGATGTCATCAGTGATGTCATCAGTGATGTCATCTGAGATGTCATCAGTGATGTCATCAGTGATGTCACTGACCATGTCATGAATGATGTAATATGTGACATCATCAGCAGTGGATTGCGGGTGCGCGATATATAGTTATTGCAACTAACTATATATTCGAATTTCTATGGTTTTGTGCGAGTAAATTAAGGTTTTGTAAATGCTAATTCCTAACTATATATGGTCTTTAACCTATGATTTTTTCAGTGAATATATATATATATTTATATATATATATATATATATATATATATATATATATATATATATATATATATATATATATATTCACTGAAAAAACCATAGGCTTTACACACGTTATAGTTAGGAAGTAGCATTTACAAAACCTATGAAATTCACTGAAAAAACCATAGGTGTGACACATGTTATAGTTAGCTGGACATTTCACTCATATAAAACCAATGAAATTCCCCCGTTATAGTTACTTCAGCTAACTATAACTCGCGCGCCCGCAATGCACTGCTGATGATGTCACACATCACATCACTCATGACATCATGTATTAAATGGGTTAGTTTTGAAAATTACATATATTTTATATATGTAGATCTGAAACTTGGTTCAATAAAAATTTAGTATTTAAGTCTATAAACGGTTGCTTTGTTGGTGAAAAATAGATTCTATAACTGACTGATTAAATATATCTTAATAAGTACATGGGTTACTGAGTAATATTTAAATATATACATATGTGTGTTAGTCTATCAGTTTCTATTTTAGTGGCTGAATGTGTTGATGAGTAGCTATATCACTAAAACATTATATCTATATAGGTTATTGTTTCTTTATTATTACCAAGAGTGTCTCAGTATCTAAGTGTTAATATGGTACATTAAGAGTTTTTACATACTGCATACATGCCTGAATCAATAACATACTATTTCTATATGTTGGAGACAACATATGTGACATATTAGATGTTATCAGTGATGTCAAGAGTGATGTCACTGACCATGTGATGAGTGATGTAATATGTAACATCATCAGCAGTGCATTGCGGGCTCGCGAGTTATAGTTAGCTGAAGTAACTATAACGGGGGAATTTCATTGGTTTTATATGAGTGAAATGTCCAGCTAACTATAACATGTGTCAAACCTATGTTTTTTTCAGTGAATTTCATAGGTTTTGTAAATGCTACTTCCTAACTATAACGTGTGTAAAACCTATGGTTTTTTCAGTGAATTTCATAGGTTTCGTAAATGCTACTTCCTAACTATAACGTGTGTAAAACCTATGGTTTTTTAGTGAATTTCATAGGTTTTGTAAATGCTACTTTCTAACTATAACATGTGTTAAACCTATGGTTTTTTCAGTGAATTTCATAGGTTTTTAAAATGCTATTTCAAAACTATATCGTGAATGCAACCTATAGTTTTGTCAATAAATTTCTGGCAATATTTATTTAGGAAAGAAACCGTTTTCTTGACTGTTCGAGTTGTATACAGACTCCTTGTAAAGCGGTACTGAATTAGAAAGTCTCTACCTTGCCTTATTTTGAACGTATTGAAATTTGTTAGTAAATGAAAATAGCCGTTCTAAACTTTCGTGCGGGACCCGGTGCGCGCACTCTCTGCACCAGTTGTCAATAGATGGACATCGCCTTTCTAAGCTTTCGTGCGCGACCGGGTGCGCGCACCCTCCTATATATTTCGAGAAAACATTGCAATTTAAACTCATTGAATTTTTTCATAGACCCCTCAAAGAACTTATAATACGTCAAAGAGACTGTACCTAGACTTCTTTTTTTTTGTTATGAAACTTTTCAGTAAATGGAGCCGAATGTCTTTTTAAACTTTCGTGCATGACCGGGTGCACACACCCTGGTATTTTTTAAGAAACATAAAACGTTTAATACAAATTTTATGCTTGAATCCAGCTCAGAAGATATACAAAATCAGGATGTGTTTAGATTTACTCCTTTTCACATTTTGAAACTTCGCTGAATTAGACCGTACTTCCAAATGACGTACGTGACCAGATACTGTCACCGCGCACACGTCCCGAGACGCGCATTTGAAGTCATGTGACTTGAAAACAACACTTCCAATTGGTTCTTAGTAGTTTCTATTCTGCAATTTACATGGATCACTCCACCCACTTCCCTCACTATCTTTTCTACTCTCAAGAGAGAAGAACGTCCAACATCTTTTGGAAGACTCTGCTGCAATGGCTGCCATTTCGTATTCATCTTCCGAATCTGAAGAAAATGATCGACTACCTTTAAAAAGAAAAAAAGAATCTTTCATCTGGCAATTTTTCACTTATCCTGAAGATCAAAAGAAAGTGAATGCGCCAAAAGTAACCTGCACGATATGTGACTCGGTTCTCTCAAGAGGAAATCCGTCTAAAAAATATTCATTTTCCATACATACCATGATCCGGCATGTCAAACAAGTGCACCCTGTGCATTTTGCAAAGGCATCGACAAGAGCCCTGGCCACGCTATTACCATCAGAGATGGCCAGCACATCTTCTGATCGACGACCTGTATCTCCATCGAGTGCAGAGATGGACTTGAGACCATATTTAGCGAAAGTGCACATGAAATGCAACGACTGTGGAGAAATTCTTCTGTACGGAGAGCAGAGCCTCAATCTTATTAAACTAAAAATTGAGAGTCATGAATGCTCTGAGAAAAGATACATTTTTTCATTTCATTTTGATCCTGTGTCACACTTGAAAAAGTCGGTGCAAATTTAAAAAATCAAAAACAACATAACACTTGTTTTAAATTTTTTTAAAAAAAAGGTCTTTTCAGAACTAACTCATTGTACCAAAAAGAGCTCTATTCACAAGCTGAAGTATCAACGCTTTTTTTCAGGACAGTTATGCAAAAAAGCGACGATACTTCACAATACTATGAAGGAGGCGTAATACATTATCGTCGATTTCATCCACAGGACACTGCCGATAAAACAACGATAATAGCCTTCATAATATGATCTATCAATTGCAACCGAAACCTACATTATTTGTCTTTACATCTAACATTAGATTCGATTACAATTCATAGAGCATATTATCAACGCCTTTATCGCCTCTATATCTGCAGTTTTCTGTCGATAAAAGCGGCGTTAATGTTTTACCTATCCTTGAAAATATTCTCCAGTACTTCCTTGAAAACGGCATCACATCGCCTGCCGTAAGACCACTTTGCATATGTTGCGCACAGTAAGTCAATCACATGCAAAGTGGGCGTAGGTCAAAGCACATGCAAAATTTGATTGGAGGGGAAAACACCCTATCACGAAAAGAGGCGTTGCGAGAAAAAGCGGTGGAATAAACTTGTTTATCGCAGGACTGTTAAAACCTGCTCTAATCAAGCATTCGGCAGCATTAACATGAGGGTGTGGAAAATAAAACTAAATCCACCCCGTCCCCTAATTACAAGGCACACATTACTGTGTGAAAACAACTTTTGTTTTCACGCAATAATGTTAAGTACCGAGGGTGTTACAGGATTTACTATCACATATGTGTTCCCATTGATATTAAAGCACTAACACCGTGGCAAATTCCACCGATAGCGGCGATATTTGTAACGCTGAGCACCGGCGATTTTTATCGCTTACAGGCCTTGCTATTATGAAGGTTTTTCTCCTAAGTCTCTGATTCCCAAACTGTGCAACGCGGCTCCCCTGTGTGCCGTAATGAGGTGCCAGGGACGCCGCGCACACTCTACAGTGACTAACCATCCATAAATTCCATGGACATCCATACCCTGTTATCTGTAATTGTGGCCTTCAAAAGGAGCTGCGCTGCTCCCCTCTGAGAGGCCTCACTCCCACTGCTGCAGCGGCCTCGCAGTGCTCCAGGAGCACATAAACAGCCCCTCCCACCCATTGCAGTTCTGTGTCGGTCTGATTACCACTTAATAAATGAAAATAAGCACTGAAGGATATTCAAGTATGTAGTACTCCTCCTGCTACAGCATGCAGAATGCTCTGTCATGAACACAGCTCAACCGTGGCTCGTGAAGGAGTGGCTCCATCATGAGCATGCGAGCACCACTCAGTACCCCGCCCCCCTAACGCTGAGGCAGAAATGCCACTGCAGCAAAGGACTTAAAGTCCTGGAAAGAACACCATGTAACATTTAATATCATTTAGCACCAATGTTTTCATATATCACTGTTGCTGAACTCACTCAGTGAAATGTCGCTCATTTCATTAAATCACTTTTAAAGCGTGCCTTATAACAATGCACCCAATCCTATGTGAAAGTGCTTATATTAAACATGACATTGCTATAACCAGGATAGACAAAGAAATGACACAGTGATGTAAAAGTTTCTTTATTTTTTAAGAAATAGTAAAAAAGTAAAAGTACATTTCTTTTAAAAACGTAGTATCTGTGGAAGAAAAGTAAAAATATGATTATAATGTACATTTCATAAAAGAAAAAAAAGTAGGAGTCAACGGAACAGAAAGTAAAAGAAAAAAAGGCCAAGGGAGAGAGAAAGAGACAGAGACAGAATGTGTACTATATAAATCAATAAATAACTTAATTAATTGAAAGACATAATAGCATAGAAAGAATGAATGTCTAAACGAAACTAAAGTAAGAGAGAAAATAAAAATATACTCAGTGATAGTACACAAACTAAACAGTCTCTTACAGAAACGCAGTAAGAGTACAGGAATATCTTAAGGAGATAAATAAAATAAAGAAAAAAAAAAAAGAGAAACAGAGTGAAAAAGGGCGAGTAACAGAAAGTAAACGGAGTACAACTAGACAAGCAGTGCAAGAGACATATAAATAGAAATAAAGTAGAGTAAGAGAAGTAAAGTATGGGCCTTATTTATGAAGGCCTTGCGCCACCCATGCGTCACTTTTAACATGGCAAAAAGTTGGTGCATCGGTGGCACAAGGCTTTCATAAGTGAGGCCCTTTACATTTAGGTTTAAGAATTGAGTATAATTAATCAAAGCAAAGTAAGGAAACAAATATTAGATAGAGTAAGAGAAACAAATTAAGATTCTAGAAACAAAGGTGCTGCAAGGTCAATAAAGATGAGTCACCATGAGACAACAGTAGAAAAAAACTGAAGAGATAGACTGAATAAGATAGTGACAGAAAAGATGTTACAGAAGTAGGGAAGAAATTAAACAACACAAAACATGAATGAGTTAAACGGAATAAGTGTGACTAAATAGTGCTGAGAAAGGAAGGAGATCAAAACAATAAGAATAAGAGAGAGGCAGAGAAAACTCTTGGATGTTATTAGTTGTACTTACCTTATAAATGTAATATCTGTGGAAGACAGTAAAAAATCTGTTATAATACATATTTCTAAATTCAATGTAACAAAATAACTTAAACAACATATTACATGGTTTATTTTTGCTGTCCTCAGAATACATTGATTTTCACTATAACAGTGATTTCAATATTAATCATCATATAACAGCGGGGAAAAAAACACAATCAAAATGATTGTACTAAAAAACCCATACAAAATCTCCATAGATAATATAAATACCTGAAAAAAACATGTCTTAAATGTTTTTCTCAAATTCGCAATTTCTTGAGTAAGCACACTACATCTTCCACAGTTACAAACTAATTAAACTATACGACCTATTTTTAAATATATCTCAACAAAGCCCCGTGCAAGTATCTTCTATAAAAATCTATCTTAAGTACACATTTTCTACTCTCATACCTTTCCCGCGAGGCCAAATTGTATAAGTTAACTCATTATCTTTTAAATACCTCTCCAAAAACTTGCGTCCATATATGTTCTAAAATAATTATCTGAAGTACTCATTTTGTTGTCTCATATTTTTCCGCGTCGCCAAATACTATGAGTTAAGTCGTTTTTTTCTGAAATTTCTTAATCTTAGTCTTATCTATTCTTTTCTGAATCTTTCCAGTTAAAATTTGTAACGTGTTCTATACCATCAAACATTAAGTAAACTTGTACCTGATGCTATCACTATGCCAAATACAAATTTAATTTCTAGATTTGTACACTCTCAGTCACATGATATTTGTAAACAACAAAGTTTCATATCTTTACAGTATTAATCTTCCTACACCAAGTCATTCTACTGAAATTTGGGTTCCAAAAATAACAGATAGGAGTTAGTTAAGGCAAAAGGCAAACGTTTCTTAAAAGTCAATTGATTATCATTGCAAAGCGTCCAGCCTCTTGCACACTTCAAATAAGCTGTGTAATGTCCTGATGATGTTGAAGGCCCTTCATGAAAAATAATGGCTACAGTTATAAATGTTCTTCTAGAAATAGATACTTGAGAAGCCACAAAATCTTTAATTAAAGTTGACAATTTACTCCCATCAGCTCTGCATTGTTGAAACATTAAAATTACATATTGTCCATATCTGTGGATAAATAAACTTGATAACATTTCAGACTTACATTGAGAACAGACCATGTTCTGATGCGCATCTTTAACTAGTTTATTAAAAGACACTTCTTTACAGTCTGGTAATGTTAAATGTATAAATCTTTCACTGTGTATATCAGTAATACTTGAAAATGAGAAATTATCACACTTATGTTCCCATTTATAAGAAAGGGCACAAAGACTATCAATATCTACACCTTCATCTTTCAAAACTGTAAACATATACATAATAAGTTCCTGACAATCTTGCTGAATATTCTGAGAAAATTGATTTAGTCCTGCACATATGTCTAAAACATTCCTTAGTTCTGAAACACTTGCTACTTCACTTTCACCACTACTACATTTTTCAAATACAGAATAGCAAAATGTTTGCTCCTGATTTTGTTCAATCTGTTGCTTAACATTTTTTAGAAAAAAAACAACATTAACTACTACATTTGCATAACAGTTGACACCAGACCTGTTTTCAAACTTAAATCCAACAATCTCTTCAATACTAAGCTTTTTCAGACGCCTACCAACAACAGCTACATCTTTTTTTCTTCGTTTCTCGACTACTTCAGCACATTTTTTCTCATTTCTCCTTTTCTGACCAACCATACGCCTTTCAATTAAAGGATATTGAGGTAAACTTGGAGCATATTCTCTTCTTAATCTATTATACTCCTTCACACAATTTAAATCTGCACTAATCTTTGTCTCATCATAATCAATTAGATAAAGTCCACATAAAGTTCTAACTCGCAAAAAAGCAACATACGCCATACCTTCTTTGAATACAGTGCTTCCAATATTTACCAAAGCACAATCTACACTTAAACCTTGAGATTTGTGAATAGTCACTGCATATGCCAAACAAATTGGAAATTGCTTCCGACGGACATATAAGTCTTTCACAAGCAAAAAACGAGTTGAACAGCGACTAATTTGTTGAACTTCCTCAATTCCATCAAATTTTATTCCTAAAAATTCAATCTCATCTCTATTTGTGTAATTGACAAAACCAACAACATTACCCATTGCTCCATTTACCAATCCTCTTTCTACATGTAAATTTCTCCTTAAAATTATCCGACAATTTAAACATACATACAGATTTTTCTCTAAACCAGCAGTTTTAGATATAGTTTTTTGAAGAGAATACAATTTTAACTTCAACTTTTCAGACAAAACTATAGTACTACCTTCATGCTCTATTCTATCTTTAGCTTCCAGTTTCTTAATTTCTTGATTTTCTAAATTCAACATTTTCTCATTAAAAAACATTCTTTGAGAGTTGGCATCAAGCATATCACTGACTTATCTGCTACCTCTTTACTATATATTTTCTCAAGTACATTATCTTCATTAGGAAACAGTTTGGAAAGTAATCGTGTTCGTAGAGTGTCTTTCGCATCTTCAGTTAGTTTTCCAATCCTTATACCTTGAAGAATATTTCTATATTTAGTATCCTTTGCCTGTCGCATATTTTGAATCAGTTCAGTATATTTGAAATGTGACCATATATTAACATTTCCAATACTGCCCAGGCACTTTCTGGTCTCCTCATGCGCAACAGTTTCAAATACAGGTTGTCCTTTCACAGGAGTTAGCTGCAATAGATCTCCAAAAACTATGACATGTTTACCTCCAAATAACACATCATACTCTGTCTTAAGTATCTGTTGCATTCTTAAATGCACAAAAGCAAGCATTAAATTGGATACCAGTAACAACACACGACAGTGTTGACTGAGTTCTTTGCTGTAGATATGTAGTAATTCCTTTAATTAGGAAACTTTTACCAGTTCCAGCTTCTCCACTTACATATAGTCGAATAGGTTCAAATGACATACATGAGCAATCTTTTCTCTCATGACGAAAGCCATGCTCAATGTGCTCTGTCACTTCATCATATATCTGTCTTTGCTCAAGATTAAATTGCTTCTTTAATTCTTCTAAGTTTATTACTTCCTCTTGACCTTGCTGCATTGCTCTTTCCACCTCATCCATGGCGGTGGCTGCTTCATTTTGGATAATTAGTTGTCCCAGTGGATCTTGACTTAATGAAGCTGAACTTTGACTACCTTGTGAACTATCTCTAGCAATCTCCGCTACAATTGTCGCTTCTTGCTCTATTTCATCATTCAACAATTGGAGATAATTACTAAAAACAGGACATTTGATACTACTTTTAGATGCGTTGAATGAATCTTCATAACTATCAAAGTCACCAAGTAGTTCCTTTTCTGTACGCCATGGTTTAAAGAGTTGCAAAAGAGCAAAATAGTAAAATTCTCTTTTGTCAGGTGTATCGCAACTCAGTTTTCGATGATTAATCAAGTGTCCTTTTCTTTGTTTCACCAGACATCCTTCATGTCCAATTACAGCATGTACACCTTTATCAACATTCTCTGTAATATTCCTTTTAAAAGTGTAGTTTTGAAGTAGTTCATACAGACAAATGTTTTCAAGCAGAGTACTTCTATTTGGATAGTATGTATCCAACATATTTGTTTTCAAAATGTCTGTACTGTTTGGTTCTTTCTGGGCTAAATATTCAATTTCTTGCACAGGTTTCAGAACACGGTTTCGTGTTTCTGCAAGACCCAAAATCACCCAGACAATAGTCCTTGATTTTGCATAAGGACTTGCTGATGATAACCGGTCACAACATTCATATGCTCCAATTTCTCGATGAGACAACATCTTCAAACTGTACGTATACAATTTCTTGCTTAAGCTCTTTTCATGAGAAATGTCTTCCCTCATCTCCTTCAATTCCGTCTTTTCAGATTTCGTGATGTAAGACGTTACATATCGAGCCACAGCAATAGAGTTGTCTGCAACATATTGTATGTCCATGTTAGCATTCCACATGGACAAAATGACTGGGTTATAGTCATTTATATATTTAGATTCTTCACCTCTTCTTAAATTGTACGTATTTTTAGGTGACCTTCTTCTTATATTATGTCGCAAACATGACATCAAATTGTTGACTCTTCCTTTTGAAAGTACCGGTCGTGCAAATCCAAAACGACATTTGGCGTAGAATTTACTCTTTGATTTGAATTTTCGCCGACAATATTTTCCACAATGATGACTTTGAAAACGTAACACTTTTCCTCTTAAGTCCTTATCAGTTGTACTATTCGGTATGTCACAAGTGGCATACTGTTCAATAAAAGACAGTACAATCTCATCCGAGTCTGTTCCAAATTTAGGAGCATCCTGGCAAGGGGCGACCAATCGGTCCCCCCGAACGTATGGCAGAGTACCACGATCCCCCCGGGAAGCCATCTTGGGCGGGAGGCGAGTCTCGGCTGGTATGCCCGAAGCAGCGTAGCCGGGGCGCGCCTTTTCCCGCCCTAGAGTGGGTTGGCCTAGACACTGACGCGGCTGGCCACGCCCTTGGGGCAGGCAGGGGCGGGTTTACGCCCGCCCTGAAGACGGATAAAAGGAGGAACAAGACCGGAAAGCATCCTCTTGTTCCTGTGCTCTGAAGCTGCACCTCCTCGCTGCACGTGAGCTCGAGACGGAACGAAGAGCCATTTTTGAGCGTTGTAATCTTTCTCGTTTGTTTTACAGATACTCTGTCGGAGAATGCCGAAGAAGGCGGGAAAGCGGATGACTACCGAACAGATGCTGCGGGTTCTCATGAAGGAGATGACCGACCTAAAGAGGCGGATGGATAAAAACGAGGAAGGGGGCCCGAAACGTCCTTTGGAGGGAACGGCCCCGGGAGGAAAAGGCAAGAGGCCCAGGAGAGGAGCAGCTGGGGGAGATACCCCGGGTCCCAGTACCCCGCTCGAAGCACCCACTCCTGTGCCGGAAGAAGGGAATCCGATTCCCGTGGTGGTCACCCCCGTGTCCGGGGAAGACATGCCGCCCGAGCTGGCAGCACAAGTAGCAGCGTGGTTGGGTAAAAGTAGCAAGGGCGCCACGGCTGTCGACGCGCAGGTGTTAATGAAGCAACTGCGGGAAACTCGTGAAGCAGCGAAGGTATCCACGCCGGCTGCCGCCGTAGAGAAGTCACAGGGGACGGTTTTAGTCGCAGAGACAGCGTCCAGTTCAGGTAAGCGGCCATTGCCGATTGCGAGGGAAGAGTCGGCTCCCTCTCGAAGGGAGAGGTTGGGTCAGCATGTTCCTTTAGCTATTAAAGAAAAGATATGGGCAGGGGAATATGTAAACATCTTCTCGTTGCTTACTGATCATTATGAGATGGAGCATGTTAAGGGTCAGAAGGATTTCATGCATCCGAGTGTTTGGCGCGCAAAGATGGCCGCCTTTAAGGTTAATGAAAACATTGGCAATTGGGGCAAGGCCTGGGGAATTTTCACATCGATCTTGGGAGAACGGAGGCCCGAATTGCTACCCGAGTTGCCGAGTTATCAGTCAAGGATCATGGGGTACTCGGTATCACACGAGGGTAATCATTGGTTTTGCTATGATAATCTTTTCAGAAAAGCCAAAGAACATGATAAAAACTTAACTTGGGATTGTTATGATTCTGTGTCTTGGTCCAATATGAAGGAGAATGGTATGTTGAAAGTGCCTTTAGTAGGGAGTAATGTGGGCGAATCCTCCCGTCAGTATGCGGGGACGCCTTTTCGATCAGGTACGGGTAGCGACAATCACTCGAGGCCTACCGGTAATACAGGTAAAAAAGGGGTTTGCTGGAATTTTAACAGGAGTAAATGTACTAGGCCCCAGGGATCGTGCAAATTTAAACACGAATGTAGTGGGTGTGGGCAATCATCCCATCCTGAGTCCACGTGCAGAGCCAAAACGGGTGATAACGGGGGTAGAGGAGGTGCCAAACAGGTCTAACATAGTCCGAGGGGCACCTTTACCTACCCCGATTGATACCTTGGCAATGATTCCCTGGCTCAGTGAATACCCGGATCGTGCTTCTGCTGGGGTGTTGCGGAACGGGTTTTCATATGGTTTCCGCATCCCAGTGGGGGACTTTCAGGGTGTGGAAAAATGCAAAAATCAGATATCAGTCTTGCAGCATACGACCGTGGTACAGGAAAAGATCCGGAAGGAGGTTACTCGAGGTCGAGTCGCCGGTCCGTTTAGTGTACCCCCGGTGGCTAACTTTGTCTGTTCGCCTTTAGGAGTGGTCCCCAAGAAGGACCCGGGTGAGTTTCGGCTGATACATAATTTGTCAGCCCCACGTGGTCTTTCCGTAAACGAGGCGATAAACCCTGAAATGTGTTCGGTGCGGTACGCATCTTTCGATGAGGCCGTGGCCATTTTGAATCGCCTGGGGCCCGGAGCGCTGATGGCAAAATCTGATATCGAGTCAGCGTTCCGGTTGCTCCCGGTACATCCAGACGATCAGCGTCTACTGGGTTTCATGTTTCAGGGTCAGTATTATATGGATAGATGTATGCCGATGGGATGCTCAATTTCTTGTGCCTATTTCGAGAAATTCAGTAGTTTTCTACAATGGGTCTTCACAAAGAAGACGGGTTTTCAACATGTGATGCATTATCTCGATGATTTTTTGTTCCTGGGGGCGGCCGGGGATCCGGAATGTGGACAAGCTTTGGCTGCATTTTGTGTTTTAATGAATCAGTTTGGCGTGCCATTGGCACCAGGTAAGACGGTGGGTCCTTCGACTTGCCTCGAGTTTCTGGGGATCGAGTTAGACTCCGGAGAAGGTTGTTTTCGTTTACCAAGTGATAAAGTGTTAAAGTTCAAGGCATCCCTGCAAATGTGTTTGAGTGAAGCTAAGGTTAAGCTGCATCAGTTACAGCAGTTAGTGGGCCAGTTGAATTTTGCCCTGAGAGTTATACCTATGGCCCGCCCCTTTTCCCGTTCGATCGCTCAAGCCATGGTCGGATTGAAGGAGGGCCATCATCGCACGAGGCTCTCGGCCGAGGTCCGCCAGGACATGCGCATTTGGTTGGCATTTCTGGCGGATTTCAATGGTCGAGTCGTCTGTAATAAACCAGCCGTGTCCTCTGAGGAGCTGGGGCTGTGGACAGATTCGGCAGGGAGTGTAGGTTTTGGTGCCATTTTCGGTGCTCGATGGTCTGCACAAAAATGGCCGACATGGTGGCATAACAGTGGACTGACAAGTAACATTGCCTTCCTGGAACTTTTCCCCATTTTCGTGGCCCTGAGAACGTGGCCCGAAGGTTTCAGAGATCACTCTGTGGTATTTTGGTCTGACAATATGGCCGTGGTTGAGTGTATCAATAGTCAGGCAGCACGGTGCAAATGGGTTTTGAGGCTGCTTAAGGAAATCGTATTACTGTGTATGCAACTGAATGTGTTGTTCAAAGCAAGACATGTCCCTGGGGTAATGAACCAGGCGGCTGATGCCCTTTCTCATTTTCGTATGCAGGCCTTCTGGGGTTTTCTGCCCACAGCGGACCCGGAGCCGGCACCCTTTCCCGAAGCTCTTTGGTCTCTCGGTGCCCCGAACTTCGTAACCTCGTGGGAGAGAGTTTAGCACCCAGGACGAGGAAGGCATATGAAGGTGCGTTCCGGTCCTATTTAGCCTTTTTGGGGACTGCTAGTGAGGAGCTTTGGGGCCAGGAGGAAGGGGTTGTGAACTTTCTGATGTCATTACATCTGGCAGGGAAAACGGTGGCCACGGCCCAGAGGCATCGGGCTGCCATTTCCTTTGTTGCTAGGGCTCATGGGATCCAGGACCCGACAGCGTCTTTCGTTGTGCAAAAAGCGCTACGTGGGTGGCAACGCCTTGAGGGTCGCAGAGTAGATGAGAGGCGCCCGATAGGTTTGGATAGGTTGGCCCAGTTATTATCCAGGCTCCCTACAACTTGTTCGTCTCAGTTTGAGACAGTGTTATTCCGAGCCGCTTTTACGCTGGCATTTCATGGGGCTATGCGGGTAAGCGAATTAGTGGCAAGGAACAAGCAGGATGTGACGGGAGGACTGTGCGCAGAGCACGTTCAGATCAGAGGGGAGACGATGACTGTCTCGTTTGTGAGGTCCAAAACCGACCAGAGTGGGATGGGTGAATGCATAATTGTACGCAGGATTCCCGGGTCGTCCATGTGCCCAGTGAAGTGTTTAGAGGATTATTTAACACAAAGGGTGGCATCATGGGGGGGGACCTTGTTGAGACACGCGGACGCCACCCCACTGACAAGGTTTCAGTTTCAGCGGGTGCTTGCGATGTCGATTACAGCTGCGGGCTTGAACCCGGGTGAATTTGGGACCCATTCCTTTCGGATAGGGGCTGCTACAGAGGCTACAGCCAGGGGTCTGAATGTGGAACAAGTTAAACGTGTGGGGCGTTGGTCCTCCAATTGTTATAAAAGGTATGTGCGTTTGCACATGTTGTGAAGCCGTAATGATGTACTCACGCTTCTTGTTTTTGTTTGGTTTTCAGTTACGCAAGCCTACGAGGCGGGGCGGACTATGCAGGCGACCCAACACCGGGCCAGCGGTCAGACATCACCGGCTGTTAAAAAGGAGGTGTGGGTCGTGGGCCACTCATACGTGAGGCGTGCCGCGGACGTATTCAAGGCAGGTGACATGGTGCACGTGGCTGGGGAATACGGGTACAGGGTGTCCTTCTACGGAAAGGGCGGTCTCTGTATTGACCAGTTCCAATCATTTTTCGAGGGTTTGCTAGGGCGGACGAGGTCACCGCCGTCTGTAGTCATAGTACATCTTGGGGGCAATGATCTGGTCACCACTGGTAGACGACTTCTCCTGGAAGCGATGCTTTCCACTGTAAGTTGGTTAGCGAGGAGAGTTCCAGGGTGCACGATTGCATGGTCCCATATGATCCCACGGAAGGTGTGGCGGGGGGCTTTTTCGGTTTCTGCTTTAAATCACTCTGTGAGAAAAATTAATAACAAAGTAAGTAGGTTGTTCCGTTCCAATGCACTGCATTCTATCGCGCATGGATGTATTAAGGATGACAGTATGTACTTGGGGGATGGTGTTCATTTGTCTCGGATGGGGAATGAGTTACTCATAGGAGACTTCATAGCTTGGCTGAAGACGTTAAACATGACCTTTAGGTAGGAGTGTGGTGGGGGGTCCGGATAGCCGGTCAACTATCCGGACCTGTGGCGGTAAGGTCATGATCGGTGAGCACTAATTGGAAGATCCCTATGAGTGGGCGTCACCCATTACGGATGGGGGCGCTCGGGGGAGGTGGCCATTGGCCCCTCAACGGGGAGGCGGTCCCTTCTAAGGATGGGTCGCCGAAAGGAAAGGGAAGGCGGTCAAGGCCCCTTCATGGGTAGGAGGGGTTACAGCCCCCTCCTGGGGAATTTCCCGGGGCCAGTACGTCTGCGACGGCAGATGTGGTAAGTTGTGTGGGGTTTGGGGGGGGGTCTACGCTACCTTCTAGATACCTCACACGAGTCCTCGTACGACCTTTAAGTGGCGTCGAGTTTTATTGGGGCCCCCGTCAAGTCAAGGGAAATTGGTAGTTGCACTTGAGGTAAGCCTCCGTGCCGCCCCTCACAAGTGAGGGGGATATGTCTGGGTTAGGGATCTTGACACCGGTTACGACCTTGCCGTTGGCCCTTAAACGTTAGGATGTACAATTTCAAAAGTTAAGTAAATGTTGGTAGGATGTTAGTTCGGCTAGGAGAACCTTTGTACTAGAGGATATGTTAAGGTTAGCCAAACATCGCAATGTGGTAATGAAATTGTACATAATATGAAACTGTTTATTTTAATGTTTTAATTTTGTTTCATATTTTTAATAAATACGGCCCGGGAGGGTCACTCCCTCCCGTCTCCAAAAACTTCAGAACTGTTTCCGGTTTCCCATCCTTGGGGATTGTGTTGAGAGGGGGTGGCGGGTATCTCAGCCATATTGATCCATAACAGCATATGAATATGAGGAACACCTCTTGCTTGATATTCTTTTCTCCAAAAGAAATCCAGTACTTCACCAAGAGGCAGATTTTTCTTGTTTGTAATAAAAGACATCATAGCTTCAAATCTATGATTAAAATATCTGCAAACATTAACTGGATCTAACGAACACAGTTCTCCAGGTGTCTTGTAGTTTATATTTTCTATGTTTGCATTCGCCTCCCGAAAAAACTCAAGTAAATCTTCCCAGGCATCCTCTGCACAGCTTAGAGTTAAAAACCATGTAGGTGCTCTTAAGTTTCTAAGCATGCACTTCAAATCTTCATGACGACGGTACCAATACTCATTAGTACCACACTGACAAGCCATTAAATTAATTAGGTGTGAATCCAAAACACAATCTTTCTGTTGCACTTTATCCATAAATTCTTTTGCTGAAATATTTTGCAGATGAACTCCACTTTTTAAGATATGGTTTACTGCATAAGACAGACCAGATAAGTCACTCTCAAACAGAAGATGAAACAAATATGGAATGCATTGGCGAAACCTCGGATCTTCTGCATATAATCTTGTTGTCCGGTACTCAGATGCAGGAATCTGCATAGGTCGATCGTCATATCGTGTACCTTCACCTGTAGGGAATAACTGTGGAAAACAACGACCTTCCAAACTTTCTTCCCACACACTAATAGGATTTCCTTTCGCTTTTTTCATCTGAAATAACTCAATAGCATTCCCTATTGCTTCTTTGGAATGCAGTGGATGAACACTGTAATGCTCATAAATTTCTTCACGTCTGGATAAGTCAACTTTTTCAATTTGTCCAACAGACAAATCATTCTCCTCTTCTTCACTTACTTCTTCTTCTTCTACGTATACATCTTTATAGTACTTATTGTTTTGGACTAAATACAACGTTGCCTTTTGACATCCACTAAATCTTGCCAGATTTTCTTACTCTTTGTAGGTACACCATTACCTAGAATAACTAGAGGTTCCTCTTCTACATTTTCAACACCAATTGTTTCCATATTTGTTTTTAAATCAAGTGGCAAATATACAACTCTACCCTTTAATCCTCTTTGTAAATCTAAAGGATTTAATTTACCAGTCTTAGGCTCCATACAAACAATAGCCTGAAAAGGATGTACACATTGAATCAGAATAGTCTCATAAGTATTTAAATCCATCAATTCTGATGGAATATTTACCAACTCTAGATTATTAAGGACACCTCTAGCAGGAATTTTATTTTCATTTAATTTATTATAACAATATTTACAAATACGTTGCTCAAAACCCAAATCAAAATAGTTTTCCACCAACAAATAAGTTGCAAAATCTTTCCATTGACTATTACTTTCATCTTCACTTTTTAAATATAAATCAACTAACCTAGTTTGACTTTTGTAATGAATGCGTCGACAACAGACACAAGAAAAATTTGGTTTCTCACCTGCAATTACCTTAAACTTTATTATTTCCTGTTCAAAATTTTCAATATTAACATTTTTAACATTTTCTAACACATTTCCTTCTATAATTATATCAGTTTCTGCATTATCTTCCTCTGGACCAAAATAACTTACTTCAATTTCTGCACAAATCTTCTTAACATCTAATTCACATCCATGCAAAAGAGCACTATTTAACTGTTTAAGTTTAAGTGCTGGACTTTTCGCATAATACAACTTTCTCACTAATTTCTCATTTTCGTATGATGCACTGCTAACATCCTGAAGTGATGAAACACACTCTGGCATATTTTTTTAGAAAGATAAGCCAGAGAATGACCTTGCAGACCTATTTTTTCTCGCACTCTGCAATGATCTAATTCTTGCAACATTACAAATTTTTTTTAAGACTTTCTTTAGTGTACTTACATAAGAAATTGCGAAAGAAATCAATTGAATCCTGTCGTACACTACAAATGCTACTACAATTCCAACTGTAAACAGGAACATTAGGACATCCCTCTAAAGCTTCTCCAGCCATCACCTCTTCTGCATTTCTAACCGCAATTTTCTCTTTCTCAATTACACAACCATCCTTCACCTCATATGCTCGACCACTGGTGTCAACTGCATGCAACAAATCGTTACTTTGAAAGTAACTCTCTTCATTAAAAAATGGTTCAGAAGTTGAAGTATGCATCCACTTCTCAGAAAACACTTTACAAAAATTACTCCTATTTATGTGTCTCTTCCATTTCCTTTTAGCTTTTAAAACTCTGATTGCCTTATTTAGTGTATTTATTCTATTAAGTACTAAAATAAATAATTTTCTTTTTAAATCAAACGCATGCTGAACAATACCCTCTATATGTTGTTTCTTCTTAAAAAAAGCAGATCTTCTTTTACAAACTTTCTCCCTTTTTAATAAATTCGAAACTACTCTGTTATAAAACATACGCTTCCTGATTTGGGTAAACTGATTTGTCCGCGTTTTACTGTATACATTTTCCTCTCTGCTGATTCCAGAAACATTTTTATCTTTGGTTCCATGTCTCCTTCTCAATACCGGTAGGTCTTTTTCCTTTTGAACGTTAATGCTAACATTTTTCCTTTGGCATCTTCTTTTCAAAAAAGTTTTGGCTTTCTTACCAGGAGCACTCTTCTTTTTATCCGTCCTTTGTTCTTTTGATAATTCTTGAATTCCTTTCTTCTTCAAATTGTAAGTCCGTTTATAGAGCTTTCTTTTTTCACTTCTGGTCGGTATTTTTATTTAAGATTTTGATGAAAATGTCAATCTGTAAAACACAAACATAACAAATATTATAGTTGGCTACTAGCATATAACGTACAAATTAAAACCACAGATTCATTTTCTAAATAAAATAAAGAGAAACAAAAAGTCTCTTAACAGAGCAGGACATCCTGTAGTGAATGTTGGTTCTAAATTTATCACAGTCCATAGCTGTTTTAACATTATAGACGTATTTTTTAATTCTAATTTTTTAAAGCATACAAATAGTACACTTTTTTCGAGAACTATCAGTCATCCTAGTGCTTTATTCTTTTTTACTACAATCTCTTTTACACTTCATGAGAACATGTCTTATCACTCTCATAAAGCAGATGAACGACAAATAGGACAAGAAAACTGTCTTCAAGAATGCTTTACTATCAAAAATATTTTTATTCATTGAAAAGTTCATAATTTAGTAGAACTTCCAGCATTACATCATCGGGGACTTCTTCAAATCCAAAGTCCTCATCCTCTTCCACCATCTCTAAATAGGCAGGGTCTAGAGAAATGTCCATGAAACCATCATTTTGATTTTCTATTTCCTCCTGAAAGACAGCTTCTAAAATTTCGTCCATCACTTCTTTAATAATATCGAAATGAATTTGTTTGTCTTGCGAGCAATTCTCCATGTCTATATTCAGTTTGATCTTCTGTATCCTTTTAAAAAAATATAGAGATTAAATTATATCTTTTTTCATAAATATATAACTTAAAACTACCTTTACTCATTTTTAAACTACATATATTTTTATAATTTCTAACTTATTAACTACATATATTAAGATAGCACCTTCCTCTTGTTTTGAAAAGAAATTGGCAGTATAACCCTAAACATTAACACTGATCTTTTTTTGCATTAAATAATTACTGTTGTAAAAAGACATTTTACTGTAAAATTTCTTTTTAGATTTTCTAGATATCAGAAATATTGATAACATTTAGAATTAATTTTTAGAAATCCATTTTCTGAGTTCACCACTACAAACTTCTATGCAAACTATATACACTCTAAAGAGAAGGCTCACATTATACAAACCATAACATTCACTTAACAGAATACTACTTCCCACAGAGACAGTTGCTTTTATGTTTGAACAGCATACTCAGCATGTGAATGTCATAGCATATACAAAATGTCATGCTAACCATGAAGAACCACATCATAATATAGTTCTGCAAATATATGTAAAACAGTGCATATAGATAGTACAATCACAGACATGCAGGAAAGATGCCCATCACACCAAGAACCATATCATAATACCCCTCTGTAAATGAAGGAGAAAGACTGCCAAACATAATACAACATGATTTCAAAAATAATGAACACTTTGCAAGAATTATTTAATGGAAATTGGAAAGAATTATACTCAAATGATCCGTAAATCTAAACTCCATCAAAAAGAACGCATGCACCAGGCCCATTAAAAGATAATTTCAACTGTCAGTGGAGAAATATCTCAAAATACATATCTAGTATAAGCAGATACAACCATGGGAAAAATAGAAGATAAAATCATGTTCCAAACCGAAATTTTACAAACATTTAAAAAAATCTTCTTTATTATTTTAATGTGCACCCCAAAAAATTGCCTTTGCAAAAATACCAACTCACCTGAAAAACAGAATATATTCCTGAAATTCTGTGATTCGGAAGGCAGGTTGTTGCTTTTCAGCACCAAACACTATAAAAAAGAAAATAATAAAATTTAATTAACATATTACAGACTTATTGGAAAGGGAAGACCACTCGGTCCCCCCGAACGTATGGATGGGTGCCCCGATCCCCCCTGGAAACCATTTTGGGTGGGGGGCGTGGTTCGGCTGGTATGCCCAAAGCGGCGTAGCCGGAGCACGCCCTTCCCTCCCAGAAGGGGTTGTCCTAGATACCCGCCCGGAAGATCGCGCCCAGTGGGCGTACCTGAGGAGGGTCCCTGCCCTCCCACAGACGGATAAATAGAGCGGGAATCCAAAGAAGCGTCCTCTTGTTCTAGTGCTCTGAAGGCTGCACCACTCGTTGCTCATAAGCCCTCGACGGAACAAGCGGCAATTTTGAGAACTTGTAATCTTGTTGTTTCTGTTTCAGTACCAGGAGTGTGAAGGATCTGGGACCTCGTCGATCGACTAGAGTGGAGTAAACGAAGCTATGGCCGGCAAAAAAGCGGGAAAGAGCTCTGAGCTCGAGAAGGTACTGCGCACCTTGTCGAACCGAATGGCGATCATGGACCGAAAACTGGGTAAAGTAGATTCGATCGGTCGAGGTTTGGCCGAGGTTAAGAAACAGTTAGCGGCCCAGAACAACCCCTCGGGCCGTCCTAAGAAGGTGATAGGCCCAGCCTTGCCGGGAGTCAGCCCTGAGGGTAGGGGGAAGCGTAGTAAGAGGAGGGCGGTTTCCGGGGAGGATCCGGTTCTGGAGGTGCCCCCAGCTGCCCCCATCACACAGGCGGACAGCCCGGTACCGAGTCCGGATATAGGTTTACCAATCCCTGTTGTAATTACCCCAGTTAATGATGATCAAATGCCCCCAGAACTGGCCCACCAGTTAGCGGCAGTGTTGCCCTGGCTTAAAAAGAAAGCAGGGGGGGGCAGTGGCTGCGGGCGATCCAGCCGAGGAAGCTAGATTAATAATCGAGCAGTTACGGCAGTCGAGAGGAGCCGGGACGGCGAATGTTCCTTCTGTTTCCCCACAGGTTCCCCACAGCCAGGAGTAACTACGGTTGGCCGGGAAAAGACAGCAGACAAGGTGGTTGAACCTGGTAAGAACCCATTGCCAATGGTGAGGGAAAGTTCAGTGCCTTCAAGGCGCGAGAGGGTGGCCCAGCACATCCCAGCGGCCACAAAGGAAATGATATGGGGGGACAAGTATGTTAATATGTTTTCATTATTGACCGACCATCGTGAGATGGAATATGCAAAGAGGCAGAAAGATTTATGGCACCCCAGCGTATGGCGGGCCAAGATGGCGGAATTTAGGGTCGACGAGACCGTAGCGAACTGGGTGAAGGCCTTCTCTATATTTACGGCAGTAATGGGGGAACGTAAGCCGGAAGTGTTGCCCGAGCTATCTTGTTACCAGAATAAGATCATGGATTTTTATAACATGTCAGGGGGAATGAGTGGAAAGGATATGACATGCAATTCCGAAAGTCTAAGGAGTTTGATGCAACTTTGACATGGGATTGCCTCGACACGGTATAGTGGCACAAACAGCTCTTACCTGGATCAGCAGGTACGTCCTCACCGGGCGGGAGCGGGCCTGGGACAGTTCACCAAAAGCCTGCGCAGCCCTTTCGAGCAAGCGCCGGTGGGGAATCACAGCCCAAGACCGGCGGAAATGGGGGCAAGCGCAGGGTTTGTTGGGGTTTCAACAGAGGCAACTGTAACAGGCCCCAGGGAACATGTAGGTTCCGGCATGCGTGTGCGGGCTGTGGGAACTCCTCACACCCGGAGAGTAGCTGTAGATCCAAGAGCGGTGGTTCGGGAGGAAAGGGGGGGTCCAAGCAAGAGTGAGGTGATGCTTGGGAAGCAATCATCTTCTCCCGTCGACATCATGGCTTTGACTCCCTGGTTGAACAAATACCCTGATCATGTATCCGCCGGGATTTTGAGGAACGGTTTCCTATATGGCTTCAAGATCCTGGCGGGGAATTTTCGGGGGAGCTCCTTTTTTTAAAAATCAGCAATCTGTCCAACACAACCCAGCTGTGGCAGCTAGGAAAATTTCCAAAGAAGTCAGCTTGGGGCGGGTAGCGGGGCCTTTTCCATGCCCGCCGGTGGTGGACTGCGTGTGTTCACCTCTGGGAGTGGTTCCGAAAAAAGACCCAGGGGAGTATAGACTCATTCACAATCTGTCGGCCCCGAGGGGCGCCTCGGTGAATGAAGCCATTGATCCGGATGTCTGTTCAGTTCGGTACGCATCGTTCGACGATGTCGTTGCCCTATTGAATCACCTGGGCCCCGGTGCTCTGATGGCGAAATCGGACATCGAATCGGCATTCAGGTTGCTCCCGGTACACCCGCGGGACCAGCGCTTGCTAGGTTTTACGTTCCAAGGAATTTATTACATGGATAAATGCATGCCCATGGGTTGCTCAATTTCTCGTGCTTTTTTTGAGTTGTTCATCTGCTTTTTAGAGTGGGCATTCACCGAGGCCACAGGGCATAGACAAGTGATGCACTATCTAGATGACTTCCTGTTCTTAGGGCCGGCCGGCAATGCGAAATGTGCACAGGCGCTGCAGGACTTCTGCATCCTCATGCAGGAGTTTGGAGTCCCATTGGCACCAGGTAAGACGGTGGGGCCATCTACTTCACTGGAGTTTCTGGGAATTGAGCTCGATTCAGTGGAAGGATGCTTCTGTTTGCCAATGGAGAAGGTGGCCAAGTTCAGGGCTTCCTTAACACAATGCCTGGGCAAAGAAAAAGTGACCCTGCACCAGTTACAACCAGTTACCACAAACAGTGGGTCAGCTCAACTTTGCCTTGAGAGTAATACCGATGGCTCGCCCCTTCTCACGCTCTATTGCACAAGCTATGGTCGGCCTCAAGGAGGGACACCACCGCACAAGACTGTCGGCAGTGGTTTGCCAGGATATGTGCATTTGGTTGGCATTTCTGGCGGACTTCAACGGTCGAGTAGTGTGGAACAAACCGCCAGCATCGTCGGACGAACTGGGTTTGTGGACCGATTCAGCCGGGAGCGTGGGATTTGGCGCCATCTTTGGTAACCGATGGTCGGCGCAAGTATGGCCGACGTGGTGGCACTCCAGCGGCCTGACAGGTAACATTGGGTTCTTGGAGCTGTTTCCCATTTGGGTTGCTCTGTTGGCATGGCCAGACGATTTTAGGGACCTCTCAGTAGTGTTTTGGTCAGACAATATGACTGTGGTTGAGTGCATTAATCAGCAGGCAGCCCGCTGCAAGTGGATCTTGAGACTGTTAAAAGAAATTGTTTTACTTTGCATGAGATTGAATGTACAGTTCAGGGCAAAACATGTGCCGGGTGTACTGAATAATGCAGCTGAAGCACTCTCTCGTTCACACATGCAGGCTTTCAGGGGCTATCTACCCACAGCGGACCTAGTAGCGGCACCGTTCTCCGAAGCACTATGGCTGATCGGTGCCCCGGATTACAAGACCTCGTGGCAGCCAGCTTAGGACGAGGAAGGCTTATAAGGGAGCGTTTCATTCCTACTGCACCTTTTTAGGCCCGGCAGGGAGACATAGCTGGGGACAGGAGGAATCCTTCCTGGGGTTGTTGGTAGCGCTGCATAGAGAAGGCCGATCAGCTGCAACTGCCAACAGACATAGGCCGGCCATTTCATTCATGGCACAGCTCCACAGCATAAGGGACCCGGCAGGTTCCTTTTTAGTCAGAAAGGCGCTCCGCAGCTGGCAACGCCTGGAGGGTCGCAGACAAGATACGAGGCGCCCGATTGGTTTAGAGAGATTGTCTCGGCTTTTAGCAAAGCTGGATGAGACATGCTCCTCCCCTTCCGAAGCAGTTCTGTTCCGGGCAGCTTTCGCCTTGGCATTTCAGGGGGCCATGCGGGTAAACGAACTCGTGGTGAGGAACAAGAAAGATATGGAGGGAGGCTTATGCAGGGACCACGTACAAATACGGGGTGATTCGATGCTAATCTCGATAGCCAGGTCCAAGACAGACCAGGGAGCTATGGGAGATAGTGCTGTTGTGCAGCGCGCTCGAGGGTGCCCCAATTGTCCAATAAAGTGTTTAGAGGAATATTTGGCACAGAGGTCAGAGACATGGGGAGGGAGCCTGCTTAGGCACAAGGATGGCACCCCTCTGACGAGATTTCAGTTTCAGAAGGTGCTAGCACTTACAATCGCTGCGGCAGGCCCACTCATTTAGAATATGGGCCGGGGTCTGGGTGCGGAAGAAGTGAAACAGCTAGGCCGTTGGTCCTCAAACTGCTTCAAAAGGTATGTGCGATTGCACATGTTGTAAAAGACTGATGAAATGCACTCACGCTTGTTGTCTTTTGTTTGAATTACAGTTTCGCAAGCCTGTGACGTGGGGCGGAATTTGGAGTCAACCCATCACCAGGGGACCAGCGGTCGAGGATCACCGACTGGAGAGCAAGTGGTGTGGGTCGTGGGCCACTCATACTTGAGGCGCGCCGGGGACGTATTCATGGCAGGTGACGCGACTCACGCATCTGGGGAATACGGGTACAGAGTGACCTTCCGTGGGAAGGGTGGCCTCTATTTTGACCAATTTCAAACGTTTGTGGAGGGTCTATTAGGGCGGCAAAGGTCACCGCCATCTATAGTCATAGTACACTTGAGGGGTAATGACTTAGTAAGACTGGGAAGACGAGTGTTATTGGAACACATTTTGTCGGCAGTTAGCTGGTTGGATAAGAGGCTCCCGGAGTGCACAATCGCCTGGTCCCACATGATCCCCAGGAAAGTTTGGCGGGGGGGTCTCTCTGTGTCAGCGTTGAACCACTCGGTAAAGAGGGTCAACAATAAAGTTGGGAAATTGTTTCGCTCCGCGCAGTTGCATAGCATTCCCCATGTGTGTATTCGGGGTGATCACTTTTATTTGAATGATGGGGTTCACCTGTCCAGGGCGGGGAATGATTTACTCATAGGAGACTTCATAGCATGGCTAAGGGGTTTGAGGAGGCATGACCTTTAGGAGGTGTGGGGGGGCCGGATAGTCGGTCAACTATCCGGCCTGTGGCGGTAAGGTCATGGTCGGTGAGCAGTAATTTCAAGGTCCCTAGAGGGGGGCGCCACCCAGAATGGATGGGAGCGCCTGGGGGGAGTTGGCCATGGCCCCTCCCACAGGGAGGCGGCACCCACTACGGATGGGTCGCCTAGGGGGAGACGGCCATAGGCCCCTCCCAGGGGGGAGACGGCTAGATGCCCCTCCTACGAATTTCCCGGGGGCCGGATATCCGCTCTGGCGGAAGAGAGTGTGGGGAAGGGGGGGGAGTCCACGCTGTCCTTCCTACAGATACCTTGGGGTGTGGTTGGACGCACAGCGTTTTGTGGGTAGTTACTAAATCTGTAAGGTGCTCCGGAGTATCACCCTCCGACTGGGGGTGTGTTTAAATGCTGAAGGTAGCACTGCTCAGAAATGAGGAGTGTCCCCCGGGCTCCTTTCTAGTCCTTATATAAGGACTAGAAAGGAGCCCGGGGGACACTCCTCATTTCTGAGCAGTGCTACCTTCAGCTTCCTACAGATACCTCACTAGGGAACTCGGACGACCTTTAAGATGGCGTCGAGTGAAAGGGGGCCCCACGACAAGGGAAGTTACAGTTGGCAACGAGGGTAAAGTCCTCTGCGCATGCGCCACTCACACCGTGAGGGCGGGAGTTTGGTAGTAGGGATCTGACACTGGTTAAGACCTTGCCGTTGGCCCTTAATGCTAGGATGTACAATTTTAATTTAGAATGTATGCATTTTCAGGATGCTAGACTCGGCTAGGAATCCTTTGTATTAGAGATCTGTTAAGGTTAGCCAAAGAACATGTCTTCATCAAAATGTAATGAAAGTAAAATTGTACATAATTCATGAAACGTTTTAATTTAATGTTTTAAATTTTGTTTCATATTTTAATAAATACGGCTGGGGGGGTAACTCCCCCCGCCTTCCAAAAGCTCAAACCTGTGTCTGTCTCCTCCCCTTGGGGAATTGGTGTTGGGAGGGGGTGGCGGGCATCCCGGCCATATTGTTACACAACATAGAGCCATTGTAGCAAAGAACAAGCATAACAGATAAATACCCCAAGATTCTCTATCATTAGAATAAGATACAAAACGTCTCCTTTTTGAAAGTCTTGTGCCACAGATACGTCACTTTTTTCCATGTTAAAAATGATGCACCAGCGGCACAAGGCCTTCATAATTAAAGGCCCATGTGAGGGAGAACAAGTGCATAGAGAGAAAATGTATAAGACACAGCAACGGTAAAAATTAAAGAATAGGCAACATGCAGAAAAACTGCACAGTAGACAAAGAAACATATTTTTTGGATAACCCCATTGAAAAACATGTAGTACTTTTTTTTAATCTGCCATGCATCTGGCCCTCCAGGACCGCTTTGGAAACCCCTGCCTTAAACCTTTACATTTCATTTCCAAGCCATACACACGTTTTTTTTCAAGGCTCCACATTAAATGCCTACACACTTTTCCCTTTTTAGAATCCGAAGCCACAACTGCAACATGACTAATGCACAAATTAATTACTGTACCTTTGCCGTGTTTTCACTCTTTAAATTCTATAAATTTCTTCACATAAATAGATACCACCGGCTCAGTACCTCCTACAGTCATAAAACTAAGTCGCTCCCTTTCACTTACAAATGCCTTTGAGACGGGAGAAAAATGTCGGGCAGATTTACAATCCCCTTACGTCACTTTAGCATCACTTTTAACATGTGACAAGTGAAGCAAAACTGCCGCACGGAGCATGTTAATCTGCCCCTAAATGTTTATAGAAATGACTGTACTCAAACATATAATTAATCGTCCACATGCAGGCACTATCAATCACATAACTTATTTAACTAGAATCCCTGTAATGTTGCATGTATTTTCAAAGATACACCAGTGCCTGCTATTATCCCAACTTTTTCTTCATTCTTCATCAGTGATAATTTTTTTTTTACATGTAATGAAAATTACTATGACTTTTTAAACGACAAACCTTACGCGGTAAAAATCACTCTGCATATGCTTCCCTTCAAGAATTTAGTTTATCTACCCCCGCATGTGAACCTTGATGTTTCCATCTGGCAGCGAATTCCGGCCTTGAATCACAAGACATGAACAACAGTCTTGTTGTCACAAAAACAAGTTACCCTACCATCTGTTCGCACACATATCTTTCACTTAGCTAATTTTCACAGAGAGGAGCATTCTTTTTAATATAGGGACCTTCCTTTACAATTTGCTTAGGTGACTCCTTTAATTTTTAACACATCCTCCACTAACTACTAAGCAATGGTTTAGTGACTGCTCTGCCAGAAATTATATCAAGTCATTCTGCTACTCTTCACTCCATAGTCGGCGACCTATTTTTCTGGACTTCCTGTTGAACTGCCAGTGCTGCGACTTTTGTGTTAACACAACAGGTGATGGACCGAGTGTGGATCAATGTCACACACTCACCCCAGTCCAAAGATCTGTGCCCAAATCCATCATTTTTTTGCACTCCACACCACCCTGGGTTAGACAATGGCGATATGCAAATCAGCTCTGACCCTGTGCCCCATGGGAACAGTCCAGTCCGAACTACAAAAGCCATGTCCTTCCCAGAACGGAATCAAGCATCCGAGGACCGGACCGGTTTCGAGGTAACACCTCTCATCAGCCCGGCTAGCTTGACTCCAGTGGTGTGGAGTGCCTGGGACCCACGTCTGGGCATCCCCAGCGCACTTAGGGCGGAATATGCAAACACAACAGGTGATGGACCGAGTGTGGATCAATGTCACACACTCACCCCAGTCCAAAGATCTGGGCCCAAATCCATCGTTTTTTAGCACTCCACACCACCCTGGGTTAGACAATGGCGATATGCAAATCAGCTCTGACCCTGTGCACCATGGGAACAGTCCAGTCCGAACTACAAAAGCCATGTCCTTCCCAGAACGGATTAAGGCATCCAAGGACCGGACCGGTTTCGAGGTAACACCTCTCATCAGCCCGGCTAGCTTGACTCCAGTGGTGGGGGGTGCCTGGGACCACGTCTGGGCATCCCCAGCGCACTTAGGGTGGAATATTCAAACACAACAGGTGATGGACCGAGTGTGGATCAATGTCACACACTCACCCCAGTCCAAAGATCTGGGCCCAAATCCATCGTTTTTTTGCACTCCACACCACCCTGGGTTAGACAATGGCGATATGCAAATCAGCTCTGACCCTGTGCCCCATAGTAAGAGTCCAGTCCGAACTCCAAAAGCCATGTCCTTCCCAGAATGGAATCAAGCATCCGAGGACCGGACCGGTTTCGAGGTAACACCTCTCATCAGCCCGGCTAGCTTGACTCCAGTGGTGTGGAGTGCCTGGGACCCACGTCTGGGCATCCCAAGCGCACTTAGGGCGGAATATGCAAACACAACAGGTGATGGACCTCAACAGAATGTTGAGGATTTCCTATGGAAACTAGGTCCTAACTATAACTACCTACTGGCGACCGCCAGTAGGTAATATATATATATATATATATATGGCTCTGGGCCACAGGGGGGGAAACAGCACGAGATGGTGAAATATTATTGACAGACTGGACTCTCTGCTTGTGCCCACTGGGGAATACGGCGAATATCGGACTCACAGCAACACCCACATGGGGACACACCGGTTTGAGACTGCAAAGACCAGATGCCCTTGCTGCAAGAGAACACGCCCATCTTAGGCAGGACTATAATTGGAATGCAGGTGTTCCCACCGAGTTGCTGTTGCTGTCTTTTCTTGTTTGGCTCGTGAGCAAGGAAGTGATCCTGAAACGCATTGAGCCTTGATAAATTAAAGCAGAGTTTTCCACAAGCTGCCTTTGTCATCTTTGAGGCTGATGTTTCCTTTGCGGTCTCCCTCACAGGGGCAACTCTTTAGTTGGATATGGACCAGATACCCTTGTGGCAAGAGAACACGCCCATCATAGGCAGGACTATAATTTGAATGCAGGTGTTCTCACCAAGTTGCGATTGCTGTCTTTGCTTGTTTGGCTCGTGAGCAAGGGAGTGATCCTGAAACGCGTTAAGCCTTGATAAATAAAAGTAGAGTTTTCCACAAGCTGCCTTCGTCATCTTTGAAGCTGATGTTTTGTTTGCGGTGTCCCTCACAGGGGCAACTCTTTTGATGGATTTTGAGCGGCTAGCCTATGCCAAGAGGTGTGACCCGCCGTGCGATATGGACCTGCAGAGCCGGGCAGGACCTGGCTCTGGGCCACAGGGATGGAAACAGCACAAGATGGTGAAATATTATTGACAGACTGGACTCTCTGCTTGTGCCCACTAGGGAATTAGGCGAATATCGGACTCACAACAACACTCACATGGGGACACAACGATTTGAGACTGCAAAGACCAGATGCCCCTGCAGCAAGAGAACACACCCATCATAGGCAGGACTATAATTTGAATGTAGGTGTTCTCAACGAGTTGCTGCTGCTGTCTTTGCTTGTTTGGCTTGCGAGCAATGGAGTTATCCTGAAACGCGTTGAGCCTTGATAAATTAAAGCAGAGTTTTCCACAAGCTGCCTTCGTCATCTTTGAGGCTGATTTTTCCTTTGCGGTCTCCCTTACAGGAGCAACTCTTTCGTTGGATTTTGAGCAGCTTGCCTACGCCGCAGGGTGGACCCACCGCGCGATACGGACCTGCAGAGCCGGGCAGGACCTGGCTCTGGGCCACAGGAGTGGAAACAGCACGAGATGGTGAAATATTATTGACAGACTCGACTCACTGCTTGTGCCCACTGGGGAATACGGCGAATATTGGACTCACAGCAACACCCACATGGGGACATAATGGTTTGAGACTGCAAAGTCCATATGCCCTTGTGGCAAGAGAACACGCCCATCATAGGCAGGACTATAATTTGAATGCAGGTGTTTTCACCAAGTTGCTGTTGCTGTCTTTGCTTGTTTGGCTTGTGAGCAAGGGAGTGATCCTGAAACGCGTTGAGCCTTGATAAATTAAAGCAGAGTTTTCCACAAGCTGCCTTCATCATCTTTGAGACTGATGTTTCCTTTGCGGTCTTCCTCACAGGGGCAACTCTTTCATTGGAGATATATATATATTTATATATTTGCTTACCCGTCGCGTGTTGCTGCGATCTCAGAAGGAAGAACATTTAAGGAAACTTGTTATGATAACATTTAATTTACAATGTGTAATTTTTTATTGAAACATTCATTTTAATATGGAAAACATTTTAAAGTGTTGTTTTAATTCCGTTTATTTATTCAAGTGCTTGTGGATACACAGTATTTTTTGTCTTTCCGTCTGGTGCGTACACGAAAAAATCAGAAGGTTTTCTGACGTGAGAGCTGGCCACATACAGTTGTCCATGTGAGAAGCAAGGATTCTCCAAATCTAGTCCACACACTTGCAGCGATTGTCCTTGTGCTTTTTTGATGGTCATTGCAAAAGCGAGTCGCACCGGAAACTGTAAACATTCAGTATTGGAAAGATTATGAAGGCCTGAGAGCCCTGGAGGGCAGGGGGGCCGATATTTAACACATTTTTCTTTTTTTTGTTTGCCAGAAACCTTTGCGGGAGTGTACTCAACAACTTAAAAAAATTATTATTTTTTATTTATTTTTTGCCAGAAACCTTCGCGGGAGTGTACTAAAGAACTTCCCAAAGTTTCATGCCGATCGGATGAATGGTGTAGTAATGCATAAAGGACAAACAGACATACTTTCATTTTTTATATATATAGATATATATTACCTACTGGCGGTCGCCAGTATGTAGTTATAGTTAGGACCTAGTTACCATAGGAAAATTGCAACATTCTATTCCCAATAACTTTGGAGCCGAGTGACGAATCTTCGTGAAATTTTAAATCGTATGGCCCGCTTCGGTCTGCTCCTATCATGCGAGTTTCGGGGTGATTCAGCAAGCGGGGGCCGAGAAAAAAGGGGGGTCCCAAAACATGTTTTCTCCATGTAATTTTCCATTGGAATCTTTAGAAACGGTTTGGTTCAGAAAGAACCCTTTTTGTTAAATGGTGTAAATCCGTTCAGTAGTTCATGAGAAATTAGAAAAAGAAAATGTTTCAATATCTGGGTGGAGCCTAACTACACATCTCATCGTGAGATCTGATTGGCTGTCAAAGCTTCATCCAAGAAGTGTTGGCAGCCATCCTGGGGCCAATATACATGATAGCACCTCATTAAAAGGTATTGCAGTTACTAGAAGGTTTTAAGACTTTAGTTACATTATAAATCATTTGTTGATGGTACCATACTCATTTTAGGAATTGTGTTGTGTTCTAAGGTGATTTTACCATGTGAAAAAGCCTTCTGCTGACATATCATGAATCATGTTTGAGAGAAAACAATTTTCTCATGCTTTTCCAACAGAGGTTTGGAAGGTGATCTATAAGCTAAACTGAGAGCATATATTCACATTATCTTTCTCAGTCATGTGAGAATGAAGTCTGCCATTCTCAGTAAACATGAATATCCTACAAGGGCAGAGACTGTCAGTTGATTCCTTTGTGTTCTACTGCTGCTTCCCAGAGTGTTCTAAAGAACAACTAGAGCGCTAACAGTATGGCACACCCGAAGCCATCTTGATTGGAATAAACTTATAACACTTAAAACATTTAATTTAAAAAGGAATAAAATGAGGGGGTTCATGTTGCCATAGAAAGTCTGATTAGTGCTGAAGAAAGAAAAATAAGGGCACAGTGACTTCTCAATTCCTCTTCTATTGCATTAAAAAATTCTGACATGCAGACTGAAACATGCACTTTCAATTCAGTAGCAGACTTCCCTGGTGAGCACTAGCTTTACTACAGTGATCTGATAAGCAACTAGAGTGCTAACATTCAGAATTTATGGCAAATGTGTGACACATCTGAATGCCTTCTTGATGGAATCAAAGTAAAAAACTGAAAGTATTTCCTACTGAGGAGACTGTAGTAAATGAGGAAATTAGGAAATTTCATAACAAATAAGTCTCCCACCATGGCCTCCAGAGACATAAGAGCCCAAATGTAGCCCACATATTACCCAGATGTAGCCCACAGAAGTGTGCAAAACTTTTTATTTTGAGTTTTTCAGTTTTATATAGTGCAGACTTGTCAGGTATTGGAGTGACTTACATGAGCATTGTTTACATCACACTAGAACAAATTAATTTTGGTTTTAGACATTGGGAGATTAAGTGATTTGACCAGAATCACAGAATGTCGAGGTGAAGCAGAAACTCCAACCTGGTTCCCCAGTTGCAAAGTCTGCAGCTCTGGAAGTAACACCACATCCTCTCCCCTAAGTGCACTATTTTATCCCGTGGTCAACTAAATAAAAAAACATAAAGATAACAAGTGCTTTGTCACGATTTGAAAACTCAGAAAATATGTCCTAATTTTAGTTTCTAGAGCACTAACCATAATTATGATGCAAATAAGACCCTCTCATATATGTAAGTTCTAAAGGAAATGCTCTAGGTATTACAGTTTTGATTACATGAAGATGACTGTTACGCTTTCGGCGGGAAGCGGCGCAGGAGATATGGGCAAGAGCCGTACTCTGGGTAACTGAGGTTTTATTGAGGCAAACAGTTGATCTGTACAACTCTTTCGGTTAGGGTGTCTCCGGGGTGATCGGCTTCGGCTCCTTCTCCGATGGTGGACTTTCTCCTTCTTCCGAGTCCCTTCCGGTCCTCTGGGTGGAGGGTCTTCCTGTTTGGAGTCCGTCCCGGCATGCGGAGTAGCTCTCCAGCAAACAAAATGAGAAGAGAAGGAAAGTATCAGGCGTCTGTCCGCTAAAGTCCTTACAGGGGAAGGGTGTGAGGGAGTTTACACCGGTGCTCTACATATACAGTGCACTAACGCGAGATGAGGTAAGGGTAAGCGCACAGGGAAGGGTACCGGGGATTCAGGCGTCCCGTGGAGTTGTACCTAGTGTACGGTTACCTCCCACCCAGCCCCGTAACCGGTCACGCACCTGGCTGAGCCACGCACCTCCCCTGGGTGAGTGGCTGGGCGGCTCGTAGGAACGGTGGCCTCCTGGCTTTCCTCCGTCCGTTGCAGGCGCCGAGTCTGCTTCTGTCCGGTGTCTTGTCTCCTCTACTCGAGGGGGGTCTGTTGTCCGACGCCGAGCTCCTTTTCTCGTAGTCCTCCTCTGGGTCTCGGTTTCTCCGTCGGCGTTTCCCGCTCTCTCCTCCGCTGTTTCAATCGTTACGTCCTCTGCTTTCTCCTCTCGCCAATCCGTACTCCGCTCACTCCTCTCTTCCGACCTCCAGGTGAACAAGCACACCTGTGAGTCGGCGGGCTCTCCTTTTGACGGACAGCTCTGATAGGTTGGCTCCTCCCACTCTGCGTCTTCTCCGGAATTAAAGGGCCAGTCCATGGCGTCCGTTTCAATCAAGCTTGTGCCCGGGTCCTGCGATAAGGAAAGAGAGAGAGGGGGGGAGGAACAAGTGTTAGGTCGAGCCTCCCCTCGGTAGGGCTTCTGGCTCGTGGGGGACATGCGGCTCAGCTCGCAGAGACTAGACAATTAGCCTTCAAATCAGTGCAGGGACAACAAAATATTTTCTTTCATTAAATATTTTTTATTATTTAATTTTTTTCATTCATTTATCAAAATTATTTAAAACTGTTTTTTTCTTCTTTTTTTGATCTTTTCTTGAGTGTGTACATCAATTCATCATTATAGGTAATAATCCAATCAATTTGAAAGTGCAATGAGACATAACAAAATTATTCCAGACTTCCAAAAGGTGTCATATATTTTTTACAAAAATGAAGAAACCACTGATACCCTATCTGGCACACACTATCTCACATACACACCACTCATTCATACACATCTACAAACTCCAAAACAATTTCTAGGGTTGAGGTAACACAGTATGTAATTATGTTATTTCCACGCCAGGTCTACGCGCGTTTCGGTGGGTTCGTACCACCTTCCTCAGGACCAACTCAGAAATGGTTTCATTCTTGCATCATCTTGTGTGTGCAGGGTACCTTAAACTAAATAAACACTGGTCGTTATGTAATCTATTTAGAAGTAAGGGTTGTTCTTTCCTTTTTTCTTTTTTTCTCTTTCTCCTTTAGAGATATTACACCGGTATCACAGAACTTTTACGCATGCATCCATATGAGACTGCTTGTTATTTCCGTTTTTCATATGTAGTTTTCACCTTTGTTTAGTTGGATTTCTTAAGGTGGACGTTCTTGCGTTCATGGAAATATAAATGCCACTTAAAAGCCAATACTTTTGTCTCTGTGAGAGGGGCGCAGGGGCGAGTTAATTCTTATTGTTCTTTTTATGCTTGTTCTTAATTAAACTTATATGAGGTCAAAGACTTGGTGTTCCTCCATTTCATGTATGTTCCAGCCTGTCCATCTATTCAGTGTCTCAGTCTCAAAGTTGTCACTGTTCGTGCCTGTGTACGCCTCGACAAGCAGCCTCCTGTCCGATCTCCCGCTCCAGAACCGATCGGTACACACCACTCATTCATACACATCTACAAACTCCAAAACAATTTCTAGGGTTGAGGTAACACAGTATGTAATTATGTTATTTCCACGCCAGGTCTACGCGCGTTTCGGTGGGTTCGTACCACCTTCCTCAGGACCAACTCAGAAATGGTTTCATTCTTGCATCATCTGGTTCTGGAGCGGGAGATCGGACAGGAGGCTGCTTGTCGAGGCGTACACAGGCACGAACAGTGACAACTTTGAGACTGAGACACTGAAAAGATGGACAGGCTGGAACATACATGAAATGGAGGAACACCAAGTCTTTGACCTCATATAAGTTTAATTAAGAACAAGCATAAAAAGAACAATAAGAATTAACTCGCCCCTGCGCCCCTCTCACAGAGACAAAAGTATTGGCTTTTAAGTGGCATTTATATTTCCATGAACGCAAGAACGTCCACCTTAAGAAATCCAACTAAACAAAGGTGAAAACTACATATGAAAAACGGAAATAACAAGCAGTCTCATATGGATGCATGCGTAAAAGTTCTGTGATACCGGTGTAATATCTCTAAAGGAGAAAGAGAAAAAAAGAAAAAAGGAAAGAACAACCCTTACTTCTAAATAGATTACATAATGACCAGTGTTTATTTAGTTTAAGGTACCCTGCACACACAAGATGATGCAAGAATGAAACCATTTCTGAGTTGGTCCTGAGGAAGGTGTTACGAACCCACCGAAACGCGCGTAGACCTGGGGTGGAAATAACATAATTACATACTGTGTTACCTCAACCCTAGAAATTGTTTTGGAGTTTGTAGATGTGTATGAATGAGTGGTGTGTATGTGAGATAGTGTGTGCCAGATAGGGTATCAGTGGTTTCTTCATTTTTGTAAAAAATGTATGACACCTTTTGGAAGTCTGGAATAATTTTGTTATGTCTCATTGCACTTTCAAATTGATTGGATTATTACCTATAATGATGAATTGATGTACACACTCAAGAAAAGATCAAAAAAAGAAGAAAAAAACAGTTTTAAATCATTTTGATAAATGAATGAAAAAAACTAAATAATAAAAAATATTTAATGAAAGAAAATATTTTGTTGTCCCTGCACTGATTTGAAGGCTAATTGTCTAGTCTCTGCGAGCTGAGCCACATAAGAAAGTAAGAATAGACCATGGGGGAATTTTGATATGTTTTTGTTTCTAAACCCCTCTTTTCCCTGGTCAATCAAATAGCTATAGAGGGGGTCCCAATTCTCATATTCGTGGGGGACATGCACCTTTAGACTGCGAAACCTGTGTAGAGTCTACAACCTTCCTGTACCCCCCGTTACAATGACGTAAGGTGTTCCACACTTTTGTAATAAATATAGAATGTTAGCAATCTAGTTGTTCATTAGGATACTGTTGAGAGGCAGAGGCCAGGGGCAGGGACTCTAAAAACTGAAGGCAGGTAGGAGGGTGCAGAGGCAACAATTTGACCACACTGGGCAGTCAGGAAGGGCAGTGGCAGCACAACAGACTATGGAGGGCAGTGGAAAGGGGGCAGGGGCAACAAACCAACAATACAGGACTGTCAAGAGAGGCGGTGGCAATATAATAGACCATTGTGGGCAGAAGGAAGAGGCAGTGGTAGTACAACCATACATGCCAACAGACCCGATTCAGCCAGGAAATGTCCAATGTTTTTAAGCCCAAATGGGCTTCATTTGATCTGTCTGCAATCTCCTCTTTTTCAATGTAAGTCAGAGGGGGAAATCAATACCCCAGTTTTTTTCGAAATCTCCCTCTTACCAAGTTCAAAATGTTAGCAAGTATGGTACATTAGATCATGGAAGGCATGAGGAATGGGGAAGGGACATGGACTCGGATAACAGATGACAGGAGGGACATTGAGAGGTGGACCAAACTGACCCTACAGGGCAGGCATCAGGGTTTGAAGCAGCACAATACACCACATAGGGCATGCTGGATGGAAGTGCAGCACAACAATCCATAGAAAGCAATAGGGAGGACAACATGGACAACAGAGAACAGAGGGGAACGAGGCATTGGTAGCTAGCTGACCATAATGGACAGACAGGAGAGAAAGCTGCAGCATAACGGACCATAAAGGACAGGAGGGACAGTTCAGGGAGATTACAATGGAACAGACAAGCCAGGAGGGGGGAATATGGGTCTGCACATGGAAACAGAGGGCTGGGGGCAAGGGGGCAGGGCAGGAGCAGCAAGATTACCATAGAGGTCAAGAAGGATGGGCACTAGAAGCAAGACACACCATGGAGAGCAACAGTGAGACTATAATGGCATACAGACAGAACATGGAGGGAAGGTGGGAGGGGATCAGGGGCAGCTAGCTGACCAGACAGGGAAGGTAGGAGGGGCTGTGGCAGCACAGAAGACCATGCATGGCAAGCAGGAGGGTTAGTGGCAGCACAATGGCAATGATGGGCAAGAAGGAGGGTGCAGGGGTATGCACAAAGGACCATGGAGGACAGAAGGGAGGGTCAGGACCTGGGCACAGACAAGAGAGTTCAGGGGAAGGGACTTCACAACAGACCACACGGGCAGGCAGGAGGAGCAGTTGCAGCACAACAGACTAAGGAGGAAGAAGGGTGTGGCAGTAAAATGGACCATGGGGGACACGAGGAAGGGGATAGGGGCATGGTATGTGGACAGGCAGGGTGATGGTTACAGGGACAGGTTACAGTCATCTGACAATGCTAGGCAGGTGGGAGGGGAGTGGAAGCTCAAGAGAACACTCAGAGTAGGTAGGAATGGCAGGTCCATGGAACATGGTTGACAAAAAGGATGGTGCAGGGGCATGCACACAGACATCAGAGGGCAGGGGGAAGGAGAATAGGGGTAGCAAGCTAAGCACAGAGGCTAAGTAGGAGGTCAATGATGGGGCATAGAATTGGGCAATGGAGGGCAGGAAGAGTGGACTGGAACATCATGCTAAATGGAGGGCAGTGGCAGCACATCAGACCATGAATGGCAGGAGGGAGGAGGCTAGTCCATGGATTCAAAAAACAGAGGAAAGGGAGGAGGTGGATGGGGCAGCAAATTAACTGTTCAGAGAAGGTAGAAAGGCCAGTGGCAGAACAACGGCCACATAGGGCAGTAATAAGGGAGCAGGGACATTGACTTGGACAATGGATGTCTAATAGGAGGGAAGCAGGAGCAGCAAGCTTGGGTGAGGGCAGCACAATGCCAGGCCCAGCATCCATTGTTATATGCAACTTACTTAACGTTAAAAAAGCTAGAAATTTGCTAAATAATCAAAGATTACAGGGACGGTATTGTTAGATTGAGATTTCACTCATACGTAACCAGTGAAATTCAGCAGTTATAGTTACCTGAGCTAACTATAACTTACGCCTGCGCGATGTACTGCTAATGACCTCAGAGATTACATCATTCATGACATGGTCAGTTACATCACTCCTGACATCACTCGTGGCATCTCAAATGAGCTGTGAATGGAATGGAACTATAATCGCTAGAACTTTATTTAGGGATAGTGTGTGTATATTAACACCCCTTTTTTCGTTTTCTTTCGTGTGAGAACCATTACAATACGCAATGTGCCCACATTAATATGGCCAATATCCTTTCACTGTAAAGTAATGTGTAGTGCATTGTTTATGTTTGCAATCCTATGTATGTTAATTATGAATAAGTCATGTTGACAAACATACAGATCTGGCGGTCACTGGGCAAGATATGCTGAAATGAGATTGTTTGCATATTAACACTTGTTTTCTTTTCTTTATTGTATCAATTCCTGAATTTTCACATAGTGTCCAGGCCAATATGTCCACCAGCTTTTTGGATTAAAGTAATATGTAGTCCTTTGTTAATGTTGGCAACTTTAGGCATTGGAAACTACAATGACGTCTTGTATCGTTATCAAGGTTCGGACAAGCCAAAACGCGTGGATCACGTCCTTTGCAGATTAAATACTTCCAAACTACAACCTGAGTACTGATTCCTTCCTTCTAAGCGTGAGAGGAGATTAAATACATATATATAAAATTCATCAAAAAAAACACAAGTTTCAGGGACATTATAGTTAGAAATTAGCATTTACAAAACCTCAGAAATTCACTGAAAAAACCACAGGTTTCATGGACGTCATAGTTAGTTGTACATTTCACTCATACAAAACAAGAGAAATTCGGCCGAAATCGCTAGTTGTGACGTCACACATTACATCACTCATGACATGGTCAGTGACAGCACTGATAACATCACTGATGACATCTCAAATGACATCACTGATGACATAATCCTTGTAATCATCTGGTGCGCCTCCTCACATCCTAAAATACTGACTACCATTCTCGAAACCATTGACACACCAATACTAGTACAGCTATAATATTCTGTGCACTATGCATGCAGACCTCTAACCAGCTACATACTATTGACACACTCTACTAAATACCCAGTTAGTACTTATGCAGTCTAGGAATCCTTCTGTCTGTCCCATGTACTTCTCCATTCACCCATCCAGCACTATCTACATATCCAATCCCTCCACCAATACCTAAGCACTTATAAATTCACTATACACTCTGTTTGTAATACTGTACCTATTGTAGTTACTAGTCATGAACTTGTGGAATGGCCTAGCTACAGCTATAATAATTTGTGCACTATTCAAGCAGACCTCTAACTAGCTACATACTATTTATACACTCTTCTAAATACTGTTAGTACTCATGCAGTGTAGGAATAGTCCAGTCTGTCCCATGCACTTCTTTAATTACATATCTACCACTATCTACTTATCCTATCACTCCACCAATACGTAAGTACTTATAAATTAAGTGTTCACTCTGTTTGCAGCACTGTCATCATTCCAGTTACTAGTAGTATTCTTATAAATTGACCTAGGCACCAACACAAGTACACATAAAATATTCTGTGCATAATCCCTACAAATCTCTAAGCAGATACATACTATTGGTCCACTCCATTAAATACTGAAGTAGTACCCATGCAGCGTAGGATACCTCCTGTCAGTCTCATGCAATTCTTCAATCACTCATCCAGCACTATGTTCTTATTGTACCAGTCTGAAAATACCTAAGCACTTGTGAGGCAGATTGACAAGCACCCTGCACCACCAGTACGTCACTTTTTGTAACGTAATGATGGTGCCAGGCACTCCTTCATATTTACAAGGAGAGGAAAAGCCACCCTGCATGTTTTTTCCTCTCCTTGTAAATACGACCCCTTCATACACAGAACTTTGCGTTGAAGGGGTGTTCCATAGGTGTTGAACTGTTTTTTAATTTTTTTCTTTTGTATTTTTGAACAATTATGGATTTTTTTGGGTGTTTTTTCAAAAAATGAACAAAAAAAAGAACGAATAAAACAGGAAACTTTTGGAATTACTTAACATTCCCAAAAAAATTAACAACGATGGTTGCGTTGCAAAGCACAAACTGCATCCTCCGACTGCTCACAGAAGCATATAAATTTCTTACACGTCATGCGGTGTTGGTCGAGAAAGTCAAATTCTGGCCTAATGCCCATTGCAGGTGTTCCTGAGGATGCTCCAGAAAGCAGGAAGGTTTGGCTGAGAGGAGACTGCAGTCGGGACAGAACTTGACATTGCAGCGCCGCTCTGAATGTGCCGATGAAACCTTCCTAATTTTGCAATTTCGTGGCTCACTTAGAGTAATACATCGAAATGAAAACCATGGGGAAAGAGACACATGAACTTACTTAGCTGAGAGGAGACTGCAGTCGGGACAGAACTTGACATTGCAGCGCCGCTCTGAATGTGCCGATGAAACCTTCCTAATTTTGCAATTTCGTGGCTCACTTAGAGTAATACATCGAAATGAAAACCATGGGGAAAGAGACACATGAACTTACTTAAAGAAGAAGTTGTTTTTCCAGTATGCTAAAACTCCATCCCCCAGAATGCACGAAGGCAGATGGATGCAAACACGCCCTTCGTTGGTAGGATAGTGAACATTAAACGCATTTCACTGCGCATGCTGGCTTCATGTGTGATTTCTCAGCCCAAGAAGAAGGGGCCTTGAGCCCTGAAACGCGTTGGCAGACCTAATTAAAACACGAAGCGAAAACGGAGGGCTGCACTTTTGTATTGCTGGATGGCAGAGAGTGGATGAGTGCTCTTCCAAGCTTCACAGCGTTTGCTCAGAATATATATATATATATATATATATATATATATATATATATATATATATATATATATATATATATATATATATATATATAACTGAGCAAAGCCCTGGAGCTGCAGAGTAGCACTCGATGTTGTCTCTGGCTAGAGAAGCCTGTGGTTTGCCTCGCTGTTGTTTGCTTTCCTGCGCATCTTCCCTCATAAATAAAACCTTTTCCGACGCGTTTCGAGGCCCGTAATCATGGAGTGTGTCACAGAGTAGTCAGGCTGCAGCGCTGTTTTTAAACCATTTATTAGGTCGAATGTATCCTCCCTCAATGGGCGTGGCACATTCTGGAAGCGTGGAATGCTGGAGATTGAAGTCCTTACAGCGCTGCTCAGTGATTTCCTTAAGTAGGTTCTGACTGTTTGTGACGGTATTACACATTGTTTCGTTAGTACCTTAAGTAGGCGGGATTGTCCAGGTATGCAAACTGTAAGCTCCCTCGAGACAGCATGCTGATGTAGACAGGAAAAGTTCCTATCCATCGCCGTTTTCATGTTGACCTTGGGTGATCTCGATGAAACTGGTGCCTCCTCTCACGGCCAGGGGCCGTGTAATATGTAACTGAGCAAAGCCCTGGAGCTGCAGAGTAGCACTCGATGTTGTCTCTGGCTAGAGAAGCCTGTGGTTTGCCTCGCTGTTGTTTGCTTTCCTGCGCATCTTCCCTCATAAATAAAACCTTTTCCGACGCGTTTCGAGGCTGGAACGCCCCGTAATCATGGAGTGTGTCACAGAGTAGTCAGGCTGCAGCGCTGTTTTTAAACCATTTATTAGGTCGAATGTATCCTCCCTCAATGGGCGTGGCACATTCTGGAAGCGTGGAATGCTGGAGATTGAAGTCCTTACAGCGCTGCTCAGTGATTTCCTTAAGTAGGTTCTGACTGTTTGTGACGGTATTACACATTGTTTCGTTAGTACCTTAAGTAGGCGGGATTGTCCAGGTATGCAAACTGTAAGCTCCCTCGAGACAGCATGCTGATGTAGACAGGAAAAGTTCCTATCCATCGCCGTTTTCATGTTGACCTTGGGTGATCTCGATGAAACTGGTGCCTCCTCTCACAGCCAGGGGCCGTGTAATATGTAACTGAGCAAAGCCCTGGAGCTGCAGAGTAGCACTCGATGTTGTCTCTGGCTAGAGAAGCCTGTGGTTTGCCTCGCTGTTGTTTGCTTTCCTGCGCATCTTCCCTCATAAATAAAACCTTTTCCGACGCGTTTCGAGGCTGGAACGCCCCGTAATCATGGAGTGTGTCACAGAGTAGTCAGGCTGCAGCGCTGTTTTTAAACCATTTATTAGGTCGAATGTATCCTCCCTCAATGGGCGTGGCACATTCTGGAAGCGTGGAATGCTGGAGATTGAAGTCCTTACAGCGCTGCTCAGTGATTTCCTTAAGTAGGTTCTGACTGTTTGTGACGGTATTACACATTGTTTCGTTAGTACCTTAAGTAGGCGGGATTGTCCAGGTATGCAAACTGTAAGCTCCCTCGAGACAGCATGCTGATGTAGACAGGAAAAGTTCCTATCCATCGCCGTTTTCATGTTGACCTTGGGTGATCTCGATGAAACTGGTGCCTCCTCTCACGGCCAGGGGCCGTGTAATATGTAACTGAGCAAAGCCCTGGAGCTGCAGAGTAGCACTCGATGTTGTCTCTGGCTAGAGAAGCCTGTGGTTTGCCTCGCTGTTGTTTGCTTTCCTGCGCATCTTCCCTCATAAATAAAACCTTTTCCGACGCGTTTCGAGGCTGGAACGCCCCGTAATCATGGAGTGTGTCACAGAGTAGTCAGGCTGCAGCGCTGTTTTTAAACCATTTATTAGCTCGAATGTATCCTCCCTCAATGGGCGTGGCACATTCTGGAAGCGTGGAATGCTGGAGATTGAAGTCCTTACAGCGCTGCTCAGTGATTTCCTTAAGTAGGTTCTGACTGTTTGTGACAGTATTACACATTGTTTCGTTAGTACCTTAAGTAGGCGGGATTGTCCAGGTATGCAAACTGTAAGCTCCCTCGAGACAGCATGCTGATGTAGACAGGAAAAGTTCCTATCCATCGCCGTTTTCATGTTGACCTTGGGTGATCTCGATGAAACTGGTGCCTCCTCTCACGGCCAGGGGCCGTGTAATATGTAACTGAGCAAAGCCCTGGAGCTGCAGAGTAGCACTCGATGTTGTCTCTGGCTAGAGAAGCCTGTGGTTTGCCTCGCTGTTGTTTGCTTTCCTGCGCATCTTCCCTCATAAATAAAACCTTTTCCGACGCGTTTCGAGGCTGGAACGCCCCGTAATCATGGAGTGTGTCACAGAGTAGTCAGGCTGCAGCGCTGTTTTTAAACCATTTATTAGGTCGAATGTATCCTCCCTCAATGGGCGTGGCACATTCTGGAAGCGTGGAATGCTGGAGATTGAAGTCCTTACAGCGCTGCTCAGTGATTTCCTTAAGTAGGTTCTGACTGTTTGTGACGGTATTACACATTGTTTCGTTAGTACCTTAAGTAGGCGGGAATGTCCAGGTATGCAAACTGTAAGCTCCCTCGAGACAGCATGCTGATGTAGACAGGAAAAGTTCCTATCCAACGCCGTTTTCATGTTGACCTTGGGTGATCTCGATGAAACTGGTGCCTCCTCTCACGGCCAGGGGCCGTGTAATATATAACTGAGCAAAGCCCTGGAGCTGCAGAGTAGCACTCGATGTTGTCTCTGGCTAGAGAAGCCTGTGGTTTGCCTCGCTGTTGTTTGCTTTCCTGCGCATCTTCCCTCATAAATAAAACCTTTTCCGACGCGTTTCGAGGCTGGAACGCCCCGTAATCATGGAGTGTGTCACAGAGTAGTCAGGCTGCAGCGCTGTTTTTAAACCATTTATTAGGTCGAATGTATCCTCCCTCAATGGGCGTGGCACATTCTGGAAGCGTGGAATGCTGGAGATTGAAGTCCTTACAGCGCTGCTCAGTGATTTCCTTAAGTAGGTTCTGACTGTTTGTGACGGTATTACACATTGTTTCGTTAGTACCTTAAGTAGGCGGGATTGTCCAGGTATGCAAACTGTAAGCTCCCTCGAGACAGCATGCTGATGTAGACAGGAAAAGTTCCTATCCATCGCCGTTTTCATGTTGACCTTGGGTGATCTCGATGAAACTGGTGCCTCCTCTCACGGCCAGGGGCCGTGTAATATGTAACTGAGCAAAGCCCTGGAGCTGCAGAGTAGCACTCGATGTTGTCTCTGGCTAGAGAAGCCTGTGGTTTGCCTCGCTGTTGTTTGCTTTCCTGCGCATCTTCCCTCATAAATAAAACCTTTTCCGACGCGTTTCGAGGCTGGAACGCCCCGTAATCATGGAGTGTGTCACAGAGTAGTCAGGCTGCAGCGCTGTTTTTAAACCATTTATTAGGTCGAATGTATCCTCCCTCAATGGGCGTGGCACATTCTGGAAGCGTGGAATGCTGGAGATTGAAGTCCTTACAGCGCTGCTCAGTGATTTCCTTAAGTAGGTTCTGACTGTTTGTGACGGTATTACACATTGTTTCGTTAGTACCTTAAGTAGGCGGGATTGTCCAGGTATGCAAACTGTAAGCTCCCTCGAGACAGCATGCTGATGTAGACAGGAAAAGTTCCTATCCATCGCCGTTTTCATGTTGACCTTGGGTGATCTCGATGAAACTGGTGCCTCCTCTCACGGCCAGGGTCCGTGTAATATGTAACTGAGCAAAGCCCTGGAGCTGCAGAGTAGCACTCGATGTTGTCTCTGGCTAGAGAAGCCTGTGGTTTGCCTCGCTGTTGTTTGCTTTCCTGCGCATCTTCCCTCATAAATAAAACCTTTTCCGACGCGTTTCGAGGCTGGAACGCCCCGTAATCATGGAGTGTGTCACAGAGTAGTCAGGCTGCAGTGCTGTTTTTAAACCATTTATTAGGTCGAATGTATCCTCCCTCAATGGGCGTGGCACATTCTGGAAGCGTGGAATGCTGGAGATTGAAGTCCTTACAGCGCTGCTCAGTGATTTCCTTAAGTAGGTTCTGGCTGTTTGTGACGGTATTACACATTGTTTCGTTAGTACCTTAAGTAGGCGGGATTGTCCAGGTATGCAAACTGTAAGCTCTATCGAGACAGCATGCTGATGTAGACAGGAAAAGTTCCTATCCATCGCCGTTTTCATGTTGACCTTGGGTGATCTCGATGAAACTGGTGCCTCCTCTCACGGCCAGGGGCCGTGTAATATGTAACTGAGCAAAGCCCTGGAGCTGCAGAGTAGCACTCGATGTTGTCTCTGGCTAGAGAAGCCTGTGGTTTGCCTCGCTGTTGTTTGCTTTCCTGCGCATCTTCCCTCATAAATAAAACCTTTTCCGACGCGTTTCGAGGCTGGAACGCCCCGTAATCATGGAGTGTGTCACAGAGTAGTCAGGCTGCAGCGCTGTTTTTAAACCATTTATTAGGTCGAATGTATCCTCCCTCAATGGGCGTGGCACATTCTGGAAGCGTGGAATGCTGGAGATTGAAGTCCTTACAGCGCTGCTCAGTGATTTCCTTAAGTAGGTTCTGACTGTTTGTGACGGTATTACACATTGTTTCGTTAGTACCTTAAGTAGGCGGGATTGTCCAGGTATGCAAACTGTAAGCTCCCTCGAGACAGCATGCTGATGTAGACAGGAAAAGTTCCTATCCATCGCCGTTTTCATGTTGACCTTGGGTGATCTCGATGAAACTGGTGCCTCCTCTCACGGCCAGGGGCCGTGTAATATGTAACTGAGCAAAGCCCTGGAGCTGCAGAGTAGCACTCGATGTTGTCTCTGGCTAGAGAAGCCTGTGGTTTGCCTTGCTGTTGTTTGCTTTCCTGCGCATCTTCCCTCATAAATAAAACCTTTTCCGACGCGTTTCGAGGCTGGAACGCCCCGTAATCATGGAGTGTGTCACAGAGTAGTCAGGCTGCAGCGCTGTTTTTAAACCATTTATTAGGTCGAATGTATCCTCCCTCAATGGGCGTGGCACATTCTGGAAGCGTGGAATGCTGGAGATTGAAGTCCTTACAGCGCTGCTCAGTGATTTCCTTAAGTAGGTTCTGACTGTTTATGACGGTATTACACATTGTTTCGTTAGTACCTTAAGTAGGCGGGATTGTCCAGGTATGCAAACTGTAAGCTCCCTCGAGACAGCATGCTGATGTAGACAGGAAAAGTTCCTATCCATCGCCGTTTTCATGTTGACCTTGGGTGATCTCGATGAAACTGGTGCCTCCTCTCACGGCCAGGGGCCGTGTAATATGTAACTGAGCAAAGCCCTGGAGCTGCAGAGTAGCACTCGATGTTGTCTCTGGCTAGAGAAGCCTGTGGTTTGCCTCGCTGTTGTTTGCTTTCCTGCGCATCTTCCCTCATAAATAAAACCTTTTCCGACGCGTTTCGAGGCTGGAACGCCCCGTAATCATGGAGTGTGTCACAGAGTAGTCAGGCTGCAGCGCTGTTTTTAAACCATTTATTAGGTCGAATGTATCCTCCCTCAATGGGCGTGGCACATTCTGGAAGCGTGGAATGCTGGAGATTGAAGTCCCTACAGCGCTGCTCAGTGATTTCCTTAAGTAGGTTCTGACTGTTTGTGACGGTATTACACATTGTTTCGTTAGTACCTTAAGTAGGCGGGATTGTCCAGTTATGCAAACTGTAAGCTCCCTCGAGACAGCATGCTGATGTAGACAGGAAAAGTTCCTATCCATCGCCGTTTTCATGTTGACCTTGGGTGATCTCGATGAAACTGGTGCCTCCTCTCACGGCCAGGGGCCGTGTAATATGTTACTGAGCAAAGCCCTGGAGCTGCAGAGTAGCACTCGATGTTGTCTCTGGCTAGAGAAGCCTGTGGTTTGCCTCGCTGTTGTTTGATTTCCTGTGCATCTTCCCTCATAAATAAAACCTTTTCCGACGCGTTTCGAGGCTGGAACGCCCCGTAATCATGGAGTGTGTCACAGAGTAGTCAGGCTGCAGCGCTGTTTTTAAACCATTTATTAGGTCGAATGTATCCTCCCTCAATGGGCGTGGCACATTCTGGAAGCGTGGAATGCTGGAGATTGAAGTCCTTACAGCGCTGCTCAGTGATTTCCTTAAGTAGGTTCTGACTGTTTGTGACGGTATTACACATTGTTTCGTTAGTACCTTAAGTAGGCGGGATTGTCCAGGTATGCAAACTGTAAGCTCCCTCGAGACAGCATGCTGATGTAGACAGGAAAAGTTCCTATCCATCGCCGTTTTCATGTTGACCTTGGGTGATCTCGATGAAACTGGTGCCTCCTCTCACGGCCAGGGGCCGTGTAATATGTAACTGAGCAAAGCCCTGGAGCTGCAGAGTAGCACTCAATGTTGTCTCTGGCTAGAGAAGCCTGTGGTTTGCCTCGCTGTTGTTTGCTTTCCTGCGCATCTTCCCTCATAAATAAAACCTTTTCCGACGCGTTTCGAGGCTGGAACGCCCCGTAATCATGGAGTGTGTCACAGAGTAGTCAGGCTGCAGCGCTGTTTTTAAACCATTTATTAGGTCGAATGTATCCTCCCTCAATGGGCGTGGCACATTCTGGAAGCGTGGAATGCTGGAGATTGAAGTCCTTACAGCGCTGCTCAGTGATTTCCTTAAGTAGGTTCTGACTGTTTGTGACGGTATTACACATTGTTTCGTTAGTACCTTAAGTAGGCGGGATTGTCCAGGCATGCAAACTGTAAGCTCCCTCGAGACAGCATGCTGATGTAGACAGGAAAAGTTCCTATCCATCGCCGTTTTCATGTTGACCTTGGGTGATCTCGATGAAACTGGTGCCTCCTCTCACGGCCAGGGGCCGTGTAATATGTAACTGAGCAAAGCCCTGGAGCTGCAGAGTAGCACTCGATGTTGTCTCTGGCTAGAGAAGCCTGTGGTTTGCCTCGCTGTTGTTTGCTTTCCTGCGCATCTTCCCTCATAAATAAAACCTTTTCCGACGCGTTTCGAGGCTGGAACGCCCCGTAATCATGGAGTGTGTCACAGAGTAGTCAGGCTGCAGCGCTGTTTTTAAACCATTTATTAGGTCTAATGTATCCTCCCTCAATGGGCGTGGCACATTCTGGAAGCGTGGAATGCTGGAGATTGAAGTCCTTACAGCGCTGCTCAGTGATTTCCTTAAGTAGGTTCTGACTGTTTGTGACGGTATTACACATTGTTTCGTTAGTACCTTAAGTAGGCGGGATTGTCCAGGTATGCAAACTGTAAGCTCCCTCGAGACAGCATGCTGATGTAGACAGGAAAAGTTCCTATCCATCGCCGTTTTCATGTTGACCTTGGGTGATCTCGATGAAACTGGTGCCTCCTCTCACGGCCAGGGGCCGTGTAATATGTAACTGAGCAAAGCCCTGGAGCTGCAGAGTAGCACTCGATGTTGTCTCTGGCTAGAGAAGCCTGTGGTTTGCCTCGCTGTTGTTTGCTTTCCTGCGCATCTTCCCTCATAAATAAAACCTTTTCCGACGCGTTTCGAGGCTGGAACGCCCCGTAATCATGGAGTGTGTCACGGAGTAGTCAGGCTGCAGCGCTGTTTTTAAACCATTTATTAGGTCGAATGTATCCTCCCTCAATGGGCGTGGCACATTCTGGAAGCGTGGAATGCTGGAGATTGAAGTCCTTACAGCGCTGCTCAGTGATTTCCTTAAGTAGGTTCTGACTGTTTGTGACGGTATTACACATTGTTTCGTTAGTACCTTAAGTAGGCGGGATTGTCCAGGTATGCAAACTGTAAGCTCCCTCGAGACAGCATGCTGATGTAGACAGGAAAAGTTCCTATCCATCGCCGTTTTCATGTTGACCTTGGGTGATCTCGATGAAACTGGTGCCTCCTCTCACGGCCAGGGGCCGTGTAATATGTAACTGAGCAAAGCCCTGGAGCTGCAGAGTAGCACTCGATGTTGTCTCTGGCTAGAGAAGCCTGTGGTTTGCCTCGCTGTTGTTTGCTTTCCTGCGCATCTTCCCTCATAAATAAAACCTTCAATCTCCAGCATTCCACGCTTCCAGAATGTGCCACGCCCATTGAGGGAGGATACATTCGACCTAATAAATGGTTTAAAAACAGCGCTGCAGCCTGACTACTCTGTGACACACTCCATGATTACGGGGCGTTCCAGCCTCGAAACGCGTCGGAAAAGGTTTTATTTATGAGGGAAGATGCGCAGGAAAGCAAACAACAGCGAGGCAAACCACAGGCTTCTCTAGCCAGAGACAACATCGAGTGCTACTCTGCAGCTCCAGGGATTTGCTCAGTTACATATTACACGGCCCCTGGCCGTGAGAGGAGGCACCAGTTTCATCGAGATCACCCAAGGTCAACATGAAAACGGCGATGGATAGGAACTTTTCCTGTCTACATCAGCATGCTGTCTCGAGGGAGCTTACAGTTTGCATACCTGGACAATCCCGCCTACTTAAGGTACTAACGAAACAATGTGTAATACCGTCACAAACAGTCAGAACCTACTTAAGGAAATCACTGAGCAGCGCTGTAAGGACTTCAATCTCCAGCATTCCACGCTTCCAGAATGTGCCACGCCCATTGAGGGAGGATACATTCGACCTAATAAATGGTTTAAAAACAGCACTGCAGCCTGACTACTCTGTGACACACTCCATGATTACGGGGCGTTCCAGCCTCAAAACGCGTCGGAAAAGGTTTTATTTATGAGGGAAGATGCGCAGGAAAGCAAACAACAGCGAGGCAAACCACAGGCTTCTCTAGCCAGAGACAACATCGAGTGCTACTCTGCAGCTCCAGGGCTTTGCTCAGTTATATATATATATATATATATATATATATATATATATAAAGAGAAAGTCTCCTTTCGAAGAAAGAAGCGGGAGCCTCAGAGGGGATTGACAAAGCAACACACTTTATTCTTGAAGAAATGGCGAATGCATTTCGGCCGGATTTGGCCTTCGTCAGCGCCTGCAGTGTGTGTAATAGGAAGTCCCAGAAGTCCTGCAGTGGAAATACACCCCACTGCACACTGATAGGTGCAAAATATTGGCTCCGCCCCTCACAGGTAAAGTTTGCAGCTGGTCCGGGGAAGTCCACGGACTACATGACCCAGGATGCACTGGTAGTTCCCAGGTAAGTGTAGCTGAGGGGCGTTGATGCAAGTGTCCAAAATAGCGAGGGTTGGGGTCATTGCAGGACAGGACATGCACAAGAAGTTGAAGGTGCTGCCTCGCGTCCCCACCCCACAGACCGGAGACCAAGACGCAAAGTTGCAGGGGCGGGAGAACAATGTAACCCGCCCGGCGGAGGCGGAATGCCTCATTAAGCCGCATCAATTCATCTGGACATCCGGCGAGCTTGGAGATTTCCACTACCGTGAAGAAACAGAGACAGCCGAGACTGGGTCCAGATTCTCCAAGCCACAGAAAGTGAGTGGGCTCCTGAACGCGCTTCTGGCACACGCCTGAATTTGGATAAAGAGAAAGTCTCCTTTCGAAGAAAGAAGCGGGAGCCTCAGAGGGGATTGACAAAGCAACACACTTTATTCTTGAAGAAATGGCGAATGCATTTCGGCCGGATTTGGCCTTCGTCAGCGCCTGCAGTGTGTGTAATAGGAAGTCCCAGAAGTCCTGCAGTGGAAATACACCCCACCGCACACTGATAGGTGCAAAATATTGGCTCCGCCCCTCACAGGTAAAGTTTGCAGCTGGTCCGGGGAAGTCCACGGACTACATGACCCAGGATGCACTGGTAGTTCCAAGGTAAGTGTAGCTGAGGGGCGTTGATGCAAGTGTCCAAAATAGCGAGGGTTGGGGTCATTGCAGGACATGCACAAGAAGTTGAAGGTGCTGCCTCGCGTCCCCTCCCCACAGACCGGAGACCAAGAAGCAAAGTTGCAGGGGCGGGAGAACAATGTAACCCGCCCGGCGGAGGCGGAATGCCTCATTAAGCCGCATCAATTCATCTGGACATCCGGCGAGCTTGGAGATTTCCACTACCGTGAAGAAACAGAGACAGCCGAGACTGGGTCCAGATTCTCCAAGCCACAGAAAGTGAGTGGGCTCCTGAACGCACTTCTGGCACACGCCTGAATTTGGATAAAGAGAAAGTCTCCTTTCGAAGAAAGAAGCGGGAGCCTCAGAGGGGATTGACAAAGCAACACACTTTATTCTTGAAGAAATGGCGAATGCATTTCGGCCGGATTTGGCCTTCGTCAGCGCCTGCAGTGTGTGTAATAGGAAGTCCCAGAAGTCCTGCAGTGGAAATACACCCCACCGCACACTGATAGGTGCAAAATATTGGCTCCGCCCCTCACAGGTAAAGTTTGCAGCTGGTCCGGGGAAGTCCACGGACTACATGACCCAGGATGCACTGGTAGTTCCCAGGTAAGTGTAGCTGAGGGGCGTTGATGCAAGTGTCCAAAATAGCGAGGGTTGGGGTCATTGCAGGACAGGACATGCACAAGAAGTTGAAGGTGCTGCCTCGCGTCCCCACCCCACAGACCGGAGACCAAGAAGCAAAGTTGCAGGGGCGGGAGAACAATGTAACCCGCCCGGCGGAGGCGGAATGCCTCATTAAGCCGCATCAATTCATCTGGACATCCGGCGAGCTTGGAGATTTCCACTACCGTGAAGAAACAAAGACAGCCGAGACTGGGTCCAGATTCTCCAAGCCACAGAAAGTGAGTGGGCTCCTGAACGCGCTTCTGGCACACGCGTGAATTTGGATAAAGAGAAAGTCTCCTTTCGAAGAAAGAAGCGGGAGCCTCAGAGGGGATTGACAAAGCAACACACTTTATTCTTGAAGAAATGGCGAATGCATTTCGGCCGGATTTGGCCTTCGTCAGCGCCTGCAGTTTGTGTAATAGGAAGTCCCAGAAGTCCTGCAGTGGAAATACACCCCACCGCACACTGATAGGTGCAAAATATTGGCTCCGCCCCTCACAGGTAAAGTTTGGAGCTGGTCTGGGGAAGTCCACGGACTACATGACCCAGGATGCACTGGTAGTTCCCAGGTAAGTGTAGCTGAGGGGCGTTGATGCAAGTGTCCAAAATAGCGAGGGTTGGGGTCATTGCAGGACAGGACATGCACAAGAAGTTGAAGGTGCTGCCTCGCGTCCCCACCCCACAGACCGGAGACCAAGAAGCAAAGTTGCAGGGGCGGGAGAACAATGTAACCCGCCCGGCGGAGGCGGAATGCCTCATTAAGCCGCATCAATATATCTGGACATCCGGCGAGCTTGGAGATTTCCACTACCGTGAAGAAACAGACACAGCCGAGACTGGGTCCAGATTCTCCAAGCCACAGAAAGTGAGTGGGCTCCTGAACGCGCTTCTGGCACACGCGTGAATTTGGATAAAGAGAAAGTCTCCTTTCGAAGAAAGAAGTGGGAGCCTCAGAGGGGATTGACAAAGCAACACACTTTATTCTTGAAGAAATGGCGAATGCATTTCGGCCGGATTTGGCCTTCGTCAGCGCCTGCAGTGTGTGTAATAGGAAGTCCCAGAAGTCCTGCAGTGGAAATACACCCCACCGCACACTGATAGGTGCAAAATATTGGCTCCACCCCTCACAGGTAAAGTTTGCAGCTGGTCCGGGGAAGTCCACGGACTACATGACCCAGGATGCACTGGTAGTTCCCAGGTAAGTGTAGCTGAGGGGCGTTGATGCAAGTGTCCAAAATAGCGAGGGTTGGGGTCATTGCAGGACAGGACATGCACAATCAATGATGTAATATGTGATATCATCTGCAGTGCATTGCAGATGCGCCAGTTATAGATAGCAGAACTAACTATAACGGAGGAATTTCTATGGTTTTGTACAAGTGAAATGTCCAGCTAACTATAACACCCCTGAAACCTATGTTTTTCTCTGTGAATATATATATAGGGTCTGCTGTTTTCTGACGGCGCTGCGGTGAGAGTAATACTACGGCGCTGCTCTGCGAGAACCCGTGTGGATATATATATATATATATATATATATAACCTACTGGCAGTCGCCAGTAGTTAGTTATAGTTAGGACCTAGTTTCCATAGGAAATCCGCAACATTCTATTAGGAATAACTTTAGCGCCGGCTGTTGAATCTTCGGGAATTTCTGAAAGAAGAGGGCCCGTTCCGCTCCGCTTCTTCCCTGAAAGTCTCGGGTAGATCCATCAAGCGGGGGCGAGAAAAAAGGGGGGTCCCAAAACGTGTTTTCCCCATGTTAATTTTCATAGGACGTTTAGACACGGCTACAGCCTGAACGGAATTACACCAAATTTGGCAAAATGGTAGAGTCTGATTCGCATATCACCCTTTTGCTTAAATGGTGTAAATCCCTCCAGTAGTTACGAGAAAATCAAAAGAGAAAAAATATATATATCTATAAGCGTGAACCGTGCGGCACCGTGAGCGCACGGTGCGCGCACCGTACGCGTACCTTCCCGTGCATGAGCTGCATGCTGATTGGCTGCCACTGTCTGTCAACATTCCAAAACAGAAATTGATGGCAGCTATCTTGTGCTCGGTAGACCGAGGCACAAGAAAGCAGAAAAACAAACGTGTAGAACTCAAAAAGGGGGTATGGTAGAAGCACCCCAACCCCCTAGGCCTGCTCTGGGGGTCCCACAGGGACCCCCAAGGCAAAACATTTTTTTGTTTTTTTCCAGAAATCGCAGGGTACGCGTACCATACGTGCACCCCGTGATTTGTCAAAAAAAAAAGAATTGGGGGGCCTTGTGGGACCCCCTGAGCAGGCCTAGGGGGTAAGGGTGCTTCTACCCTGCCCCCTTTTTGAGTTCTAAAACTTTCCGAGCACGAGCTGCATGCTCATTGGCTTTCAACACTTCAAACCAGGTAGTGTTTGCAGCCATCTTGTGCTCGGTAGACCGAGGCATAAGAAAGCAGAAAAACAAATGTGTAGAACAAAAAAAGGGGGCAGGGTAGAAACACCCTGACCCTCTAGGCCTGCCCAGGTGGTCCCACATGGACCCTTTAGGCCCAATTTTTTTTTTTTTAAACCTGTTTTTTTTTTCAAATTACCCCCTCGAGGGGACAAAATCGTGGGGGCATAGTGATAAAGAAGTATGGGGGGGCCCTAATCCCCCCTACACTGCCCCGGGGACCGCCGCCCCCGGGGAAAAGCAACACAGCCCCCTGGCGCATAATGACGGCTCATGGTGGGCTAGTTGGCCCCCAGGAACCCCCAGTATGCAAGGGAATTTAATCCCCCAATTTAGAACACTCTACAGGGTGTGTTTCGCACAGTTTAAGTTGGGGAATTAATTCCTATTCAATCCAGATGTACCCTCGAAGGAAATAGTCCAACAGGTATCTCCAGTAAGCGCCATGGAGCTGTGCTGCAGAGTGTTGTAAAAAGGGGGCATGCCCTCTGAACACCTGCCTGCAAAAATGTAGTAAATCAGTATAAAAAAAATAACAAGTAATACATTTAAAAATTGTCATTTAAAAAACCTTCGAAACTCAATGAAAAATCCATAGGTTTCAGGCCTGATATAGTTAGGAATTAGACTTTAAAAAACCATTGAAATTCACTGAATAAACCATAGGTTTCAGGCCTTATATAGTTAGGAATTAGCATTTAAAACACCTTGCAAATTCACTGAAAAAACCATAGGTTTCAGGCCTTATATAGTTAGGAATTAGCATTTAAAAAACCTTGCAAATTCACTGAAAAAAACATAGGTTTCAGGCCCTATATAGTAAGGAATTAGCATTTAAAAAAACTTTGAAATTCACTGAAAAAACCATAGGTTTCAGGCCTTATATAGTTAGGAATTAGCATTTAAAAAACCTTTGAAATTCACTCAAAAAACTATAAGTTTTAGGGGTGTTATAGTTAGCTGCACATTTTACTCATACAAAACCATTGAAATTGCTCCTATATAGTTAGTTGTACTAACAATATTTCGCGCACACTCAATCCACTGCTGATGATGTCACATATTACATCATTCATGACATGGTCAGTGACATCACTGATGACTTCTCAAATGACATCACTGATGACATCACTGATGACATCATCCACGTGACAATCACATACACCTTTTCATACACTAGTAAAATCTTTCATCACTATCTGTATAATACAGAGTATCATATTTGAATCTATTGACACAGCAATACAAGTATCTAAAAACCCACTCAGTGATTCCTAGATGTATACACACATCAAATCACTTACCTGTAGATGCACTCATACATGCTGACAATGAACAATAGAACACTATCAAAAATACTTATACACCTATATAGACATTACACAGCAGCACACAACCTATTCACATATGAAGTTATCCTACTCACTTATGCAAACAATGGATCATACTTACATACTTACTTAGCTACACACTTATACAAACACCACTTCATGTATTTATTTAGATAGTGAGTCATACGTAGTGTATTATACAATCATTATTACAAGTATACAGTTATCCATACAGTCACTCACACAATCGAGTCTTATGTATACTTATTTATATACAACAACTGACACATACACTGCCTTTTATTTTTCTAGTTTGTTGGACATGTACCATTGAGAAATATATTTGCTCATCACCACATGCATAAAGATATTTACTCTCCCAAACAACTGTTAGAACATGTAGTTTTAACTTCATATATTTACTGAATCAACTATTCACACATCTTTGGGCAGTCACACACCCCCCACCGAACCACACACACATTCACTCTCCCATACAAATACTCAGTTAACTAATCAATAACTAATATAGATTTTCCCATAGCTGGTAACCAACTGGAGAACCAGTTTACACAACAACTGACAAAGTGATACAGATATTCACACAGTTTAATCACTATCCACTATATTTAGTGAGACACTATAAATTGGTAAAGTAAACAGTCAATTAAACTGCTACTAAATCCTCCACCCAAATATTTATTTTTATATATCCACTCATTCTTCAATGCAAATTGCTATATATATAATGCATATTTAAGTAACGAAGCAAACCTCATTCACTGGATGATGTCATCAGTGATATCATCAGTGATGTCATGTGAGATGTCATCAGAGATGTTACTGACCATGTCATGAATAATGGCAGAAAAGAAACAGCAGCAGAACCCTGCCAATTTTATATAGAGAGGTCCGATTAGCGGATCCTAAAATTCAAGAGATGGTGACAAAAGCAGGTATCAGAGCCAAAAACACATAGGACCTTCATTTATAAAAAATTTCTGAAGGCTTCAAAATCCATGATTTAGAATAAATAACATTACAATTGTTAAAAGGTCCCACACACACTGTAAACACCAAAGCTCAGTTTCATTCTTTCACATCTGCTCTCTTTCATCCAACACATTCTATCTCACATTTATACTTCGCAGTCACAATGGTACGTCAATGTCTGTCAATGCAGTCAAGATGAACAATATTGCATTAACACAAGTGAGAAAGGTGGGGAAGGACAAGAGTAGAAAATGTCATCAACATAGATGAAGTCCTATCACCAACAGGAATCACGCCGATGCGCGTTTCGGTGTAAGGCAAAACTCGGGCCGCAACTTCGACAGGGCGATGAGGTACCACGGTGGGGGAGAACAACAAACTAAAAATAGAAAATATACACATTTGTATATAAAATAGCAATATTATTTAGGCTTTTTCATTAAGTATAATGTCATCAGTCAACATGTATTTAGGCTCTGATTACCCAAGTCACTCTAAGAAACTATTTTTATTATAAATTTGTCATTCATTATAGACGACGACTGGGAAGAGGGAAATCCACGCATTCATCCACACCATCATACTCTAAGTTAAATCATTCATCCATTCATTCACTTTTTTTAGCGGTCCAGAATTTAGTAATAAGGAGAGGTCTTGAAGAAAATCTAATTGGCGCCATAGGAAAATAAACCAACAGGTAAAATGGCCCTAGCGAGGGAGGAAAAAGGAAATGCGTTTTCATTTTACTAGTTCAATGTTAAAGATGAATGGGTGAGGTTCAAACTCACAAATCATGCAGTTAATAAATTCCGGTGTCACTCACCAAAAGCAAAATTAATTATCGACTTCAATCAGGGAGAGAAAGGGCACGCTCCAAAATTCATTTTTCTCCTAAGATAATCTATTATGGTGGATTCAATAGGCTGAACCTATGAGGGGGAGGAGAAACGTTGCCTTTCATGCTCGCGTTTACTAGTTCTAAATGAAGTATACGCAAAGCTACCCAAAGACCGGGTAACAAATTATGAGCAGGGGAAAAGATTCTATCGTGACACACCCTAGCTAGCAAGACGCGATAGCGATACAGGAAGAATCACGTTCCGGACATGCCGCAATAAGGAGAGTTTCTGCCGTTGCATTCAACTTAACAATTTACTGGGTCAGTTACGCGCTGTGGACATACTATCAAGGAGTGTACCTGAAATAATAAAAGTGCCCCAAGATTAAAGAAATGGGCAAAAGAACAGAGTATAATACCTTGAGGGAAATGAGTTTCACGAAACTTCTGGAGTGGTTGCTTCCAAGTAAGCTTGGCATGTAAAAGGGTAGCTTTTCGCTTTCAGGATCAAGAACTCTAGGGCAGGGATAAAAATAGTTTTTTGAAAAACAGACATGGTACACTTCTTGCCGCACATTACAGAGCTATCGCCGTGATGGAGGCTGAAGCTCAGAGCATTATCAGGACAAGTCATAAAAATCTTACTGGGTTCATGGGCACCGTACAGGCAAGGAGGGATTTAGAGAAGCGTTTAACTTCCGCTTCAACTCGAATTTTCAAAAATACGGGCATGCAAACAGATAAAGCTGTTCAGGCTCACCGGTAGAGTGATCTAAAACCAAAACGACAAGGTAGGCTTCAACAGACTGAATTGGGCTCGAACTGCCGTAGGTTCAGGTAATTAAATATGGGCGATATAACGAGTCAGAGAGTTTTACCAAAAACAGGCTGAAGCACATGCCCGGGAACAGGCTTAGTGTAACTTCAACAAAGCCTTATCTTGGGCTTTTAAAATTGCGGCTGTGCAAAAGGATAGTGCTATTCAGGCTAAGGCAGTCTGGGAATAAGACAGCACTGCGTTTTAACATAGTTGCTCAAAGCACGGATAGTCGAGAGCTTGAACAGATAGATATACACATTAGTCGATAGCATCGCTTAGAGCGGGATAGGTCAAATGGTCTTACCGTTGATCAAATCGCGCCATGTAGTCATAGGGGATTCCGAGGGGCAATTCAGACCTTCCTCTCCAGGACATTCCGCCTTATCACGGACTTTCAAAATTGCGGCTGTGCAGGAGGATAGCGCTGTTCAGGCTCTCAAATTGAGCAATCTGAAAATAAGACAGCGCTAGGTTTTGACAAAACAGCACAAAACACAGAGATCCCAGCACTTAAGTGAATACATCAATAGAGCTGCTTAGAGCAGAATGCGTCACATAGTCTTACCGCGAATCAAATCGCACCGTGCAGTCATAGGGGGTACAGAGGAGCGTTATAATCCAACCTCTCCAAGGAGCCGGAAAGTGTCCCGCATACCGACAAACGGGTTTTTAAATCCTGGTTAAGGGCGGGACGCTCAATAATTAACTCCAGATGATCTGAGGAGCCATAGAAAGTGGACCTCCACGGAGACCAAGGCTCAGAAGTTATGGCCATCTTAAAGGGGTAAAAAAACTCGATGTGCTTAAGACAGTACCGGGGCCAAGAATGGCAGTTCTCTTCCTGCTGCAGCCCGGATTAATCAATCGAAGAACCGTTTTGGTCATAAAGGGACAATTAGGGTATCACACAGATGGAAATGCACATCATAGATTTCTAAGGTATCTGTCACTGGGCTGTAAACACATACCGCCAAGAATACCAAGAGGCAGTGAGAGGGGTCAGTGGAAGCTGGACAAGTACTAGACAGGTTCACAAAGTAAAAACCCACCACATGGCCCACGCATCTTCACACCATAAACCATGCCACAAATTTACGGAATACGAAGAGGGGGGTGGTGGGGGGTTCGGATCCTAACAGCTATGGGGATCAATCAGAATGAGGATCCCGGGCCAGACCAAAGACGGTGGGTCCAAGCAGTATAGCCATAAATGACTGGTTTATAGAATGACATTGGGCCAAGGACATTCCTCATTAAGACCCTTTCGAACTGAATTGAAAAGAAAATCCAGAATACCTCCCTTTTCTTACGGAGGGGGGTGGGATCCACTCCAGATTTGGCCTGAATTTTTTCTAATATGAACCATCTCAGTTCCTTTTCCGTATGTTTTTTCTCCAACCAATGGGATACGATAGGGGCAGAGACCTTCTTATTTCTGATATTGGATTTATGCTCGCCCACCCTGAGGCGGCATTCCTTTCCTGTCTCTCCCACATACGGTAAATTGCACAGGCATAGAATCAAGTAGATTACATTGCCCATGCGGCAGTTGGTCAGGTTCTCGATCCTGGCCACACAGATGGTACGGTCGGTGGTGGTGACCGAAAACCAAACCACCGCATGGGGAAAAGCCTGGCACGTACCACATCTGTGGTTGCCGAAGATAGGATTCAGATTGGTGATGGCCGTCTGATGGCTCATAGGGGGTCTGACATCTTGCCTCTTACCAGATGATTCTTTAGATTTTTTTTTCTCTTGAGATTTTTTCTTGAAAAGTGAGACGCAGATTTACCAGCTGCTTGCGCCTCTTTTCCCATGTGAAAAGTGACCCAAAAGTGGCGCAATAAGCTTGTAGATCTGTTTCTCAGACTGTTGTAACCTATCTGTTGTCACTGCTCTGAGTTAATTATGGATTTCTGCAGTCAAGCTGCTGCACACTACCCACTCTGTCCTTTCACAGATAATTTGTTGTTGTTTCGGAAACAAAATTCTATGTCACCTAGTGCCATTGGTGAAATTTAAAGATGGTGCTCTACGTGTGGAAGAAGCCTTCACTGTAATCAAGAGAGTTAATCATTTAAATTCAGATACGGTTGTATACAGCAGAGTGGAGATAGCAGCGTCCAAAATTTAAAAAAAGAAAGAAACTATGTGAGAGAGTAAGAAAGAGAAAGAGAAAAAAGGACATTAAAACATGGCAGAGACACACACCACAGGGGAGGGGGTACCTGAAACCAGAGGCGCAACCACTGTCAAAAATATCGGGGGGGGGCCTGGAAATTTTTTCGGGGGGGGGGGGCTTAAGTTCAAGCAAAAAGAAGAGTGGAGCTGCAGGGGCTGTAAGCGGGGGGGATATCAAAGCCTTATTAACAAGCAAAATGTATTTAAAAGACCTGTGACGTACTCAGGTGTGACCGTGTGTGGGCCCAGGAAGCTATCTCATCCTAGCTGAGCCCCGTTAGCCCAATGTGTGTTTTGCGCGTCTGCTGCCTACACATTCTCTCCTTTCACAGATAACAAGCTTCTTTGCTCACCTTGTGCTATTGCCGTCGTCCTTATTACATAATCCATCATGAAGCTGTACATCTAAAAGATATTAAAAAAAAGATGTTATGATTGGTAATTGTTGCTATATTAATTTGGAGTTAGATAATATCGCGCTTATAGACATTCATTGTCACATTTCTATGAACTGATTGTATTGTGAATATATTCCGGACATTTCAGCGATTATAAAAATGTTACTCCTATTGGAAAAAAAAATTAAACATGTAAATTAATACATTATGTAGGAGTGCGTTTGTCTAAAATACTAAGTCACATTTTTGTATGTCGGTCAGCTACAACCCTTTGACTCCTTCCAATGCGTACTCTCAAGTTTCACTGCTCACCTTTTGTTGGAAAATACACCTTCTTCATGATGTAGTCCCGATCTCCAACAAAGAAGTCTCATATATGGTGCCGAGTCTTGATATCTCTATGGCTAATGACATACTTGTGCTCCCATCATCATCATCATCGTAGGTTCTTCACCCGCTCAGTGCTTCGGGAATCACTAACTCAGTGACCAAAGAGGCCACGAATGTAGTAGTGGGCCCCTTGTTCGGTGATTTGGGAACAGCTCTAAAATGGCGTACAACGCGTGCATCTGTCTTTTTTTATACATAGGGTCACATGTGTAGTGACGGATACACTGAATGGGTGTATACCAGCCATGAGGGAGTGTGTGTCGATCTGACAACTACACTTGCAACTAAGCAATCACTGCAATGGAAATTTGGGGCTGGTACTGTTGTTGTGTTTTCCTGGTAGAGTAAGAGTGGCTTTCTTTTTTCTATGTGATGTTACGATACAGTCACCATGTATGTAGCCTATTTTTGGCAGTTCGGGCTGGACTGTTCCCACGAATCACAGGGTCAAGGCTGATTTGTATATGGCCATGTCTGAACTGGGGTGGTGTGGAGTGCAAAAAAACGATGGATTTAGGCCCAGATCTCTGTACTGGGGAGAATGTATGTCAGTGTTCTGCATTCTGTCCATCAACTTTGGTTTTTGCATTTGTCACCCCGAGTGGGATGGGTATGCTCAGACGTGAGTCCCATGCTCTCCATACCACTGGAGTCAAGCTATCCTGGCTGAAGATGGCTGAAGCCAGAAACCGTTCCTAGGATGCTTGATTCCGGTCCAGGAAAGACATGGCTTGGCAGTTCGGGCTGGACTGTTCCCAGGAGGCACAGGGTCAAGGCTGATTTGCATATGGCCATGTCTGAACTGGGGTGGTGTGGAGTGCAAAAAAACGATGGATGTAGGCCCAGACCTCTGTACTGGGGTGAATGTATGACATTGTTCTGCATTCTGTCCATCAACTGTGGTTTTTGCATTTGTCACCCCGAGTGGGATTGGTAGTGTCCCCTCTGTCCTCTTACTCTCTTTTTTCTTCTTATACTCTTTCTTCTCTCCTCATATTTCCATCTTTATCTTCATATGGCTGAGATACCCGCCACCCCCTCTCAACACAATCCCCAAAGGAGGGAAACCGGAAACAGTTCTTGAAGTTTTTGGAAGAGGGAGGGAGTGACCCTCCCCGGCCGTATTTATTAAAACAAAAAATTAAAACATTAAACAATTTCATATTAATGTACAATTTCATTACCACATTGCGATGTTTGGCTAACCTTAACAGATTCTCTAATACAGAGGTTCTCCTAGCCGAACTAACAACCTACAAAACATTTTCTTGAAATTTTGAAATTGTACATCCTAACGTTTAAGGGCCAACGGCAAGGTCGTAACCGGTGTCAAGATCCCTAACCAGAAATACCCCCCCCCACTTGGGAGGGGCGACAGCACTGAGGCGTACCTCAAGTGCAACTACCAATTTCCCTTGACTTGACGGGGGCCCCAATAAACTCGACGCCACTTAAAGGTCGTTCGAGGACTTGTGTGAGTTATCTAGAAGGTAGCGTAGACCTCCCCCCAAACCCCACACAACTTACCACATCTGCCGTCGCAGACGTCACTGGCCCCGGGAAATTCCCCAGGAGGGGGCTATAACCCCTCCTACACAGGAAGGGGCCTTGACCGCCTTTCCTTTTCTTTCGGCGACCCATCCTTAGAAGGGACCGCCTCCCCGTTGAGGGGCCAAAGGCCACCTCTCCCGAGCGCTCCCATCCGTGTTGGGTGACGCCCACTCATAGGGATCTTCCAATTACTGCTCACCGATCATGACCTTACCGCCCGACCAAAATAAATACGACAATGCTAACTAAACCAACAATACATTGGCCACTATGACCAAAAAAAAGCATGCTTATAAATGGACACTAAAACCGAATTTCTTTAATCACAAAACATACATAAAATCGACCAACTTTATTACACACTCAATATCAACACGATAATACCACAACCTGTAAACGAAAATAGAATTATCGATCCATTTTATTACAAACAACTGGCTGTCTTCAGGGGCTGGTGGGTGGGTCAAAATTGGCTCTTCGTTCCGTCTCGAGCTCACGTGCAGCGAGGAGGTGCAGCTTCAGAGCACAGGAACAAGAGGATGCCTTCTGGTCTTGCGTCCCTTTTTATCCGTCTTCAGGGCGGGCGTAAACCCGCCCCTGCCTGCCCCGAGGGCGTGGCCAGCTGCGTCAGTGTCTAGGCCAGCCCACTCTAGGGCGGGAAAGAGCGCGCCCCGGCTACGCCGCTTCGGGCATACCAGCCGAGACGCGCCTCCCGCCCAAAATGGCTTCCCGGGGGGATCGAGGTACTCTGCCATACGTTCGGGGGGACCGAGTGGTCGCCCCTTTCCATATGGCTGAGATACCCGCCACCCCCTCTCAACACAATCCCCAAAGGAGGGAAACCGGAAACAGTTCTTGAAGTTTTTGGAAGAGGGAGGGAGTGACCCTCCCCGGCCGTATTTATTAAAACAAAAAATTAAAACATTAAACAATTTCATATTAATGTACAATTTCATTACCACATTGCGATGTTTGGCTAACCTTAACAGATTCTCTAATACAGAGGTTCTCCTAGCCGAACTAACAACCTACAAAACATTTTCTTGAAATTTTGAAATTGTACATCCTAACGTTTAAGGGCCAACGGCAAGGTCGTAACCGGTGTCAAGATCCCTAACCAGAAATACCCCCCCCCACTTGGGAGGGGCGACAGCACTGAGGCGTACCTCAAGTGCAACTACCAATTTCCCTTGACTTGACGGGGGCCCCAATAAACTCGACGCCACTTAAAGGTCGTTCGAGGACTCGTGTGAGTTATCTAGAAGGTAGCGTAGACCTCCCCCCAAACCCCACACAACTTACCACATCTGCCGTCGCAGACGTCACTGGCCCCGGGAAATTCCCCAGGAGGGGGCTATAACCCCTCCTACACAGGAAGGGGCCTTGACCGCCTTTCCTTTTCTTTCGGCGACCCATCCTTAGAAGGGACCGCCTCCCCGTTGAGGGGCCAAAGGCCACCTCTCCCGAGCGCTCCCATCCGTGTTGGGTGACGCCCACTCATAGGGATCTTCCAATTACTGCTCACCAATCATGACCTTACCGCCACAGGCCGGATAGTTGACCGGCTATCCGGACCCCCCAAAAAGCTCCTACCTAAAGGTCATGCTTTAACGTTTTTAACCATGCTAAGAAGTCTCCTATGAGTAACTCATTCCCCACCCGAGACAAATGCACACCATCCCCCAAATACATACTGTCATCATTAATACAGCCATGCGGAATAGAATGCAATGTCCCGGAACGGAACAACCTACTCACTTTGTTATTAAGCTTTCTAACAGACTGATTCAAAGCAGGAATAGAAATAGCCCCCCGCCACACCTTTCGTGGGATCATATGGGACCACGCAATTGTGCACCCCGGAACTCTCCTCGCCAACCAACTTACAGTGGAAAGCATTGCCTCCAGGAGAAGTCGTCTACCGGTGGTGACCAAATCATTGCCCCCTAAATGTACTATGACTATAGACGGCGGTGACCTCGTCCGCCCTAACAAACCCTCAAAAAATGCTTGAAACTGGTCAATACAGAGACCGCCTCTTCCGTAGAAGGACACCCTGTACCCGTATTCCCCAGCTACGTGAATCATGTCACCTGCTTTGAATACGTCCGCGGCACGCCTCACGTATGAGTGGCCCACGACCCACACCTCCTTTTTCACAGCCGGTGATGTCTGACCGCTGGCCCGGTGTTGGGTCGACTGCATAGTCCGCCCCGCCTCGTAGGCTTGCGCAACTGAAAACCAAACAAAAACAAGAGGCGTGAGTACATCATTACAGCTTTACAACATGTGCAACCGCACATACCTCTTATAACAATTGGAGGACCAACGCCCCACTCGTTTCACTTGTTCAACATCAAGACCCCTGGCTGTAGCTTCCGTAGCAGCCCCTATCCGAAAGGAATGGGTCCCAAACTCGCCCGGGTTCAAGCCCGCAGCGGCAATTGACATCGCAAGCACCCGCTGAAACTGAAATTTCGTCAGTGGGGTGGCGTCCGCGTGTCTCAACAAGGTCCCCCCCCATAATGCCACCCTTCGTGCTAGGTAATCTTCTAAACACTTTACCGGACACATGGAGGACCCGGGAATCCTGCGTATGATTATGCAGTCACCCATCCCGTCTTGATCGGTCTTGGACCTGACAAAGGAGACAGTCATTGCCTCTCCTCTGATCTGAACGTGATCTTGGCACAAACCCCCTGCCACATCCTGTTTGTTCCTTGCCACCAGTTCGCTTACCCGCATCGCCCCGTGGAATGCTAGCGTAAAAGCGGCTTGGAACAACACCGCCTCAAACTGAGATGAACATGTGGCAGGGAGTGTAGCCAACAACTGGGCCAACCTATCCAAACCTATCGGGCGCCTCTCATCTACTCTGCGACCCTCAAGGCGTTGCCACCCACGCAGCGCTTTCTGTACAACGAAAGACGCTGTCGGGTCCTGGATACTATGAGCCCTGGCAACAAAGGAAATAGCAGCACGATGCCTCTGGGCCGTAGCCACCGATTTCCCAGCCCTACGTAAGGACATCAGAAAATTCACTACCCATTCCTCGTGGCCCCAAAGCCTCTCTCTATCAGTCCCCAAAAAGGCTAAATAGGACCGAAACGCCCCTTCATATGCCTTCCTCGTCCTTGGTGCTAGACTCTCTCCCACGAGGTGACGAAGTTCGGGGCACCGAGAGACCAGAGAGCTTCGGGAAAGGGTGCCGGCTCTGGGTCCGCTGAGGGAAGGAAACCCGAGAAAGCCTGCATATGAAAACGAGACAGTGCATCAGCCGCCTGATTCATTACCCCTGGGACATGTTTTGCTCTGAATAGCACATTCAGTTGCATACACAGTAAAACAATTTCTTTGAGCAGTCTTAAAATCAGTTTACATCGTGCTGCCTGACTATTGATGCACTCGACCACGGTCATATTGTCAGACCAAAATATCACAGAGTGATCTCTGAACCCTTCTGGCCAGGTTCTCAGGGCCACCAAAATGGGGAAAAGTTCCAGGAAAGCAATATTACTTGTCAGACCATTGTCATGCCACCATGTCGGCCACCTTTGTGCCGACCATTTTGTGCCGAAGATGGCACCAAAACCTATGCTACCTGCTGAATCTGTCCATAGCCCCAGCTCTTTAGAGGACACGGCTGGTTTGTTCCAGATGACTCGACCATTAAAATCCGCCAGAAATGCTAACCAAATACGCACGTCCTGGCGGACCTCAGCCGATAGTCTCGTGCGATGATGGCCCTCCTTTAGGCCGACCATAGCTTGGGCAATTGAACGGGAAAAGGGGCGGGCCATCGGTATAACTCTCAGGGCAAAATTCAACTGTCCCACCAACTGCTGTAATTGATGCAGCGTAACTTTAGATCCATTTAGACACACTTGCAGGGCTGCCCTGAACTTCCACACTTTGTCAGTTGGCAAACGAAAACAACCCTCTCTGGAGTCTAACTCGATCCCCAGAAACTCGAGGCAAGTCGCAGGACCCACCGTCTTACCTGGTGCCAATGGCACACCAAACTGCTTCATTAACACACAAAATTCGGCCAAGGCCCGGCCACATTCGAGATCCCCGGCTGCCCCAAGGAACAGAAAATCATCAAGGTAATGCATTACATGTTGGAAACCCGTCTTCTTTGTGAAGACCCATTGTAGAAAACTACTGAATTTCTCGAAATAGGCACAAGATATAGAGCACCCCATCGGCATACACCTATCCATGTAATAATAACCCTGAAACATGAAACCCAGGAGACGCTGGTCGTCTGGGTGTACCGGGAGCAACCGGAACGCTGACTCGATATCTGACTTCGCCATCAGCGCCCCGGGCCCCAGGCGATTCAAAATGGCTACGGCCTCATCGAAGGATGCGTACCGCACCGAACACACTTCTGGATCTATTGCATCGTTTACAGAAAGACCACGTGGAGCTGACAAATTATGAATCAGTCGGAACTCACCTGGGTCCTTCTTGGGGACCACCCCTAAAGGAGAACAAACAAAATTCTGTACCGGGGGTACACTAAACGGGCCGGCGACCCGACCTCGAGTAACCTCTTTCCGGATCTTATCCTGAACCACGGTCGTATGCTGCAGGACGGAAAGTTGATTTTTACACTTCTCCACACCCTGAAAGTCCCCTACCGGGATGCGGAAACCATACGAAAATCCGTTCCGCAGCACCCCAGCAGAAGTACGATCCGGGTATTCACTGAGCCAGGGAATCATCGCCAAGGTATCAATCGGGGTAGGTAGAGGCGCCCCTCGGACTACGTTAGACCTGTTTGGCGCCTCCTCTCCCCCCGTTATCACCCGTTTTGGCTCTGCACGTGGACTCAGGATGGGACGACCCGCACCCACTACATTCATGTTTAAATATACACGATCCTTGGGGCCTGGTACATTTACCTCTGTTGAAATTGAAGCAGAACCCCCTTTTTCCTGTATTGCCGGCAGGTCTCGAGTAATCGTCGGTACTCGTACCTGAACGAAAGGGCGTCCCCCCATATTGGCGGGAGGATTCGCCAACATTACTTCCTACCAATGGCATTTTCAACATACCTGTCTCCTTCATTTTATCCCATGTCAAAGAATCATAACAATCCCAGGTTAAGCTTTTATTATGCTCTTTAGCCTTTCTAAAAAGATTATCGTAGCAGAACCAATGGTTACCCTGGTGTGATGTCGAGTACCCCATGATTCGTGACTGATAGGTCGGCAACTCGGAAAGCAACTCGGGCCTACGTTCCCCCAAGATCGACGTAAAAATTCCCCATGCATTGCCCCAATTGCCAATAGTCTCATTTACTTTAAAGGCGGCCATTTTTGCGCGCCAAACACTCGGATGCATAAGATCTTTCTGACCCTTAACATGCTCCACCTCATAATGATCAACAAGCAACGAGAAGATGTTCACATATTCCCCCGCCCAAATCTTCTCCTTAATTGCCAAAGGCACATGTTGACCCAACCTTTCTCTACGAGAGGGTGCTGACTCATCCCTCGCAATCGGCAATGGCCGCTTACCTGCACCGGACGCTGCATCTGCGGTCGCAATCGTCCCTTGTGGCTTGTCAACTACTGCAGCCGGCGCCGACACCTTGGCTGCCTCCCGTTTCTCACGCAATTGCTTCATCAGCGCCTGGGCCTCGGCAGCCGTGGCGCCCTCACTACTGTCGCCCAACCACGCTGCAAGTTGTGCTGCCAGCTCGGGCGGCATATCCTCATTGGACACCGGGGTGACCACCACAGGAATCGGATTCCCCTCCGCCGGTACTGGGGTTGGCGCTTCGAGCGGGGTACAGGGAACCGGGACGTCTCCCCCAGCTGGTCCCCTCCTTGGCCTCTTGGCTCTTCCTCCTGGAGCTGCTCCAGCCGACGGACATTCCGGCCCCCCTTCCCCGTCTCTCTCCGCCACCCGCTTCTTCAGCTCAGTCATCTCCTTCATGAGGACCCGAACCATCTGTTCAGTCGTCATTCTCTTCCCGCCTTTCTTGGGCATTTCTCCGACAGAGTATCTGTAAGACAAAAGAAAGATTACAACGCTCAAAATTGGCTCTTCGTTCCGTCTCGAGCTCACGTGCAGCGAGGAGGTGCAGCTTCAGAGCACAGGAACAAGAGGATGCCTTCTGGTCTTGCGTCCCTTTTTATCCGTCTTCAGGGCGGGCGTAAACCCGCCCCTGCCTGCCCCGAGGGCGTGGCCAGCTGCGTCAGTGTCTAGGCCAGCCCACTCTAGGGCGGGAAAGAGCGCGCCCCGGCTACGCCACTTCGGGCATACCAGCCGAGACGCGCCTCCCGCCCAAAATGGCTTCCCGGGGGGATCGAGGTACTCTGCCATACGTTCGGGGGGACCGAGTGGTCGCCCCTTTCCATACTCTCCCTCACCTATTCATACTTTCCAGGTTATTCATACTTCCTTTATCCCGTTATATTGCAGTGTCTGTTTATACTCCCCTTTTTCGTTATATTTTCCCTTGTTTCATATTCCTTCCTCTCTTGTTGAAGTACTAATATTTTCATAGTCTCACGTTTGTTCTCATATTTCTCCCTCTATTCTTATAAGTAATATTACAAAATATTTCAGATAGTTATATATATTTTTATAATAGATTCTGTTTATCAATACTGAAAAAACTGTCTCATGCCAACGAAATCTCAAAGAGGAAATAACGAAAGAAAGGTGTTTATTTGAAGAGAAGTCATCCACAAGATTTACATGAAGAACCATGTGTTAACAAAAAGAAAAAAAGTCCTAGTAAGAGAAGGAACACTTTTTTGAGGAAAATATTAAAGACTAAGAGTAGTGTGCACAAAGTGAAAAATTGTATTAGTGAATCTGCAACGAAAAAGAAAAAGAAGAATAAAGAGAATAATCATGGAAATTCAACTGCAGAAAAAAAAGTGTTTAGTAAAAGGAGGAAAAACACTTTATGGAAATTAGGAAAAAAATCTTTTATAATAGAGTTGTGTTAAATTTAATTAAAGAAATAAGGTATGTAAAAAAAACAGCATTTTATAATAAGAAGAAATGTATAGAAAATATAGTTGAGAAAGCTTTTGAATTGAAAAACAAGTTGTTTATTTTAGTAATCAATAGAATACGATCACTAGATATGCCAATCCATTTAATGAAGGCCAAAAGTAAGTGGAGAAGAGTAATTAACAGAAGTAATTTTTGTGAGTTTTTTGGGTGAATGGAACATAGTTCAAGTTCTGAGCCTTTTTTTAAGGAAGAAAGTTAGCTTTAGAGTAATGATTTGTTGCATACAGTTGACACTAGTGGTCGTGCCTATGTGGTTAGAAATGGTTGTCCTATTGAGAAAGAGAAAATTGTTCTTAGAAATGCAGAAGAGGTGTTAGCTGATGAAGTTTTAGTGATACGTCCTAAAGCTCCAGTGTACACTTGGAATTGTAGTAGTATTTGCAGTGTACGGCAAGAATCTATTGATTTTCTACATATTTTCTTATGTGACTATACTAAGAAAAGTGTTAAACAAAAGATAAAGATGTTGCAAGTACTAGACCCTTGCAGAGTGAGAGAAAATACTGGTTTGCAAGGTCATTCTGTGGCTTGCGTTTCTAAAAAAGTATGTCGAAGTGTTTTTCACAATTTCAGGATGTTAGCAGTATATCATTCTGAAATGAGGAAATTAGTCAGAAGATTGTATTATGCAAAAAGTCCAGCTCTACTGTTAAAAAAGTTGAACATTGCTCTTTTGCATGGATCTGTATCAAATGCAAAGAACGTTTGTGATGAAATTGAGGTTAGTTATTTTAGTACTGAGGAAGACAGTGCAGAAATTGAGATATTAATAGAAGGAAATGTAGAAGAGAATGTACAACATTGTAGCACAGAAAATTTTGTGCAAAAAATTACAACGTTTAATGTGATTTTAAGTGAAAGGCCAAATTATTGTTGTGTCTGTTGTTGGCGAACTCATTATAAAAATAAGACCAGGACTGTTGATTTGTATTTAAAAAGTGAAAGGGAAAATAATAATCAGTGGAAGGATTTTGCAACTTATTTGTTGGTAGGGAATTGTTTTAATTTGTGTTGTGATCAGCGTATTTGTAAATATTGTTATAACAAATTGGACGAGAACAAAATGCCTGCTAGAGCTGTGCATAATAATCTTGAGTTGGTAAATATTCCTTCTAAACTGGTGGATTTAAATACCTATGAGTCTATTCTTATTCAATGTGTGCATTCCTTTCAGGCTATTGTTCGTATGGAGCCTAAGAAAGGATAATTGCTTCTGATTTACAGAGAGGATTAAAGGGAATAGTTGTATATTTGCCTCTAGATTTAAATAAAAATATTGAAACAATTGGTGTACAAAATGTAGAGGATAAACCTTTAGTTATTCTTGTTAATGGCGTTCCTACTAAGAGTAAGAAAATCTGGCAAGAATTAGTGGATGTTAGGAAAGTGAAAAAGGCAACGTTGTATCTGGTAAAAAATAATCAATATTACAGAAATGTGTATGTGAGAGAAGAAGAAATAACTGTAGAAGAAGATAGTGACTTGCCAGCTGGACAAATTGAAATAGTGGATGTGTTCAGAACTGAGGAACTCTATGAACATTACAGTGTTCATCCACTGCATTCTAAAGAAGTGATGGGGAATACTATAGAGTTATTCCAAATGAAAGACGCCAAAGGAAGTCCCATTAGTGTATGGGAAAAAAGCTTGGAAGCTCGTTGTTTCCCTCAGTTGTCTCCCACAGGAAAAGGAGGATGATATGATGACCGACCTGTGCAGATTCCTGCATCTGAATACCGGACATCAAGATTATATGCAGAAGATCCAAGATTTTGACAATGTTTTCTGTATTTGTTTTATGTTTTGTTTGAGAGTGATTTGTCTGGACTTTCTTATGCAGTAAACCATATATTGAAAACAGGTATAGACCTGCAAAATGTTTCGGCAAAGGAATTTATGGATAAAGTACTGAAGAAAGATAAAGTTTTGGAATCTCAGCTAATTAATCTCATGGCATGTGAGCGTGGTACCAATGAGTACTGGTACCGTCGTAATGGAGAACTGAAATGTAGAGGCAAATCCAAATATGCTAAATAGTGAATAGAAGACACCTGGAGAACTGTGCTCTTTGGACCCAGTTAATGAATGCAGGTATTTCAATCATAGATTTGAAGCTATGATGTCTTTCATCACCAATAAAAAAAACTCCTCTTGGAGAGGCTCTGGACTTCTTTTGGAGAAAGAAGTATCAAGCAATTAGTGCTCCTCACATACACATGCTAATATGCGTCAAAGATGCTCCCAAATTTGCAACAAACTCAGATGATACTGTGTTGTCTTTTATTGCAGAATATGCTACATGTGATATACCCAAAAGTACACAAGATAAAGACTAAAGACAACAAGTCTAACGATTCCAAAGCCGTCGTTGTGGGAAATACTGTCGTCGAAAGTACAAATCTAAGGACAAATTTTACACCAAATGCCGTTTTGGATTTGCACGTCCAGTAATATCGAAAGGAAGAGTGAACAGCTTTATATTATCTTTGCGACATACTATCACAAGAAAGTCTCCAAAAAATACCTACAACTTAAGAAGAAAGGAAGAGTCAAAATACATAAATGACTATAACACAGTCATTTTGTCCATGTGGAATTCTAATATGGATATTCAATGTGTTGCAGATAATTCCATTGCTGTTGCTCGATATGTAACATCGTACATAACAAAATCAGATAAGACGGAATTGAAGGAAATGTGGGAAGAGATTTTCCACGAGAAGAGTCTAAGTAAGAAATTATATACTTTCAGTTTGAAGATGTTATCTCATCGAGAAATTCGAGCATATGAATGCTCGGATCGCTTATCATCTGCAAGTCTATACTCCAAATCTAGAAGAATCATTTGGGTGAGTCTAGGTCTTGCTGCAACATGAAACCGAGTTCTTAAATCTGTACAAGATTAGCTGAAAAAGAGCCAGAAAGTACAGATATTGTGAAAACAAATATGTTGGATACACATTATCCAAATAGAAATCACCATCTTGAGAACATTTGTCTCTTTGAAGTGCTGCAAAACTATATATATATATGTTTTTTATTAAGACTTTATTTTCAATTATGCAAATTACATGATAAAAAAGGCCCCTCCCCGTTCCCCTGGCATCGCTAGTAAAGCTATATTTGTAAACGGAATATTACAGAAAACATCAATAATGGTATATATGCCATGATTGGTTCTGAAGGATGTCTGGTGAAACAAAGAAAAGGACATCTGATTAATCACCGTAAACTGAGTTGCGAAACACCTGCCAAAAGGGAATTTTACTATTTAGCTCTTTTGCAACTTTTCAAGCCATGGTGTCTAGAATTGGAATTACTTGGAGATTTCGAGAGCTATGAAGATTCCTTTAATGCAACTAAAGATATTATAGAATGTCCTGTTTTTGCTAATTATGTGAAAATGTTGAATGACGAAATTGAGCAAGAAGCTACAATTGCATCTGAGATTGCTAGAGACAGTTCTCAAGAGAGTCAAACTTCTTCTCCGTTGAGTCAGGACCCACTAGGAGACCAATTGTTCGAAATGAAGCACCAACTGCTATAGAAGAGGTGGCAACAGCCATGTATCAAGCTCAAGAAGATGTAACAAACTTAGGAAACTTGGAAGAACAACTAAATCTTGAGCAGAAAGAAATATATGAGCAAGTGAGAGAACATATTGACCCTGGTAAATAAGTAAGTAAGTAAGTTTATTGCTTGATTATGTATGACATTGTTCTGCATTCTGTCCATCAACTGTGGTTTTTGCATTTGTCACCCCCAAGTGGGATTGGTATGCTCAGACTTGAGTCCCATGCTCTCCACACCACTGGAGTCAAGCTAGCTATCCTAGCTGAAGACTGATGATAGCCAGAAACCGGTCCTAGGATGCTTGATTCCAGGCCAGGAAAGATATGGCTTGGCAGTTCGGGCTGGACTGTCCCCCTGAGGCACAGGGTCACGGCTGATTTGCATATGGCCATGTCTGAACTGGGGTGGTGTGGAGTGCAAAAAAATGATGGTTTTAGGCCCAGATCTCTGTATTTGGGTGAATGTATGACATTGTTCTGCATTCTGTCCATCAACTGTGGTTTTTGCATGTAGCCTATTTTGTGACCCATTTTATTGTATAGTGCGTTTCAAAAACTAGTTGTGGTAGGGTGTTTTTAAATTAAACTGATTACTCTGCTTACGAGTTTGTTGAGTGTAGAAGTATTTTTTTTCTATTTTCTATTCTATTATAAATGTGCTGACTTGTCTCCTTTAGCGTGCAGTACTATATTATTTCATAAAATGTATAACTGTTGACATCATCTTTGAAAGTAGAATGGAAGCATGTAAGCTGCTCTCTGTGACGAAAAGCAATGCCGGCTCCCGCAGGATGTGGGGAGCCGGCCGGGACCGTGGAGGCCTTGGGGCTCTTCCCACGGTCCGCAACTTTACATTTGAGTCCCGTGGGCTGGGGTCCTAAGGGATTATAAAAAAATTGTGATAAAGGCTATTTTTTTATGGTCGATTTATCGTACACGTACCAAGCAGGTATAGTCGACGTACGGTGCGAAGATTGGAAGTCGTCCCATAAGCGTCCCGCGGGAAGAAAAAAAAAGAATATTTTTTAGATATTCATGAACTGTATGTGTTTAGATGTTGGGTGACTCTAAAAAGAGCCCTGGTGTTTATTGGGAGATTTTAGTACCTACAAGTAAGTACCAATGCAGAGTCTAAAGTTCAAGAGGAAGATTCTGTTACCCTCATTTGTAAAATGTACCCTGTCTCTTCTATAGATATCATGCATATTGAAACGTAGATTGTTGTGGTAGAGGGACACCATTCGATAGTCTCGGAGAAAGGCAGAAACAGATTTTTTTCACATGTTTCCTAGCTTTCTCAATCTGTTGACAATAGTGGTTGGATCAGTTCCATGTCTGCCTTTGGCATATATTAGAATAGACAAAGGCAGTTTTGGGGACAAGTATCATCAATTGTGCAAAGGTGTCCTTCATAAGCATTTCCAGACCTACCCCTGTCAAAGTGCCTAGGTCATTGCCACCACAGTGCGCAATCATTAGGTCAGGGTGTTGGAGATGTAAAAAGGATTTCACCAATGGCATCAATTAGTGCCTTTTTAATCCTCTCTGTCCAATATATCTAATGTGTATATTTGGTAAACGTAGGTCTTTGTGAATTCCTTTCTGTTCTGCGTACCTTTGGCTCCAGAAAATATAGCTGTTTCCCACAATCCACACTGTAAGCATCTTGAAGAGAGGTCTGGATGCACTCTGAAGCTCTCTGTAAATGAAATGGCAGTTTGGAAAGTAAGATTTTTCTAAAATGGTGGACAACATGCAGTTTTGAAAAAAGAAAAGAAATGATTGGTTGTTCGACAGCATTCTACACTAAGCTAGGATGCATGTTTCTGTTTTTTTAAAAGCCTGATTTTTATCGGTTAAGAAAAACTGATAGAAAAGTACTTTACATAAGATAAGCTAGTATATTCTCAAGTCAAGCACACTTGCTGTTTTAATTTGCAACAATGTATGATGAACTTTTCACCTGTGTGCTGAGTTAGGTGTTCCCTGAAGTGTTTCTATGGTAACTGGCAGATTGTGGAATGGGGGAAGGGTTGAAAGTTTTGTCAGTTGGAAAGGGTGCAAAAGTTCAAGCAAATATGAAAGTGTGTTTCGTTTTGATTTAATGTGGGAATAAATGTGATTTTTTATTTATTTGTATATGTGTGTAGATTGAGTGTGTAGATTGACAGGAAAAGTTTGCTATTTGCTAAAGGAATTCCTGTCCCCCTAGGACTGCTTAGGGGAGTTTACAATGATCCCCAAGGTCAAAATCTTTGATCGCCTTTGTTGAGCCTTTGATGGCCCTGGGGACCACCAACTCCCAGGGCCGGCACCTGACGTGTTACGAGGTGCCTATCCCTGGGACACTGCTGTTTGCTATGGTAGGGTGAGAGTTCTCTTTCAAGTAGGAAAGCGTGTGTTTATATGTTGGTTGCTTGTAATGAGACCTTTTCTCTTTATTTGTACTTATAAGTAAGTGCTTATTAATAGTCTAAATTTGTTGAGGAGCAGTGTTTTATACAGTGCTGAACTTTTGACCTCAGTTGACAGTTGACTTTTGCATGATCTGTTGTGGGTAGGGTAGAAAGTTATGTCAGTTGGAAAGGTTTGAAATGTTAAAGCAATAGAAATGTGTGTTTCGTTTTGAATTAATGTGTGAAGGATTTTAATTGGTTGTTTATATGTATGGTTGTGTAAAATGAGAGACAAAATGTTCCATTTCGTGCTTCTGCTACAAACACAGAACTAGAGAGATTCTGTTCAAGAATATCTACTGTGTGAGTGGCATTCCTCTTAACATACAAATCAATTTGAAAGGTGAGTTGATATGTTGTATGGGAATGTATGTGGTGCATCTTAGTACATTAGGGAATTATGGGGTATATTATCCAGACAGGCAATAAAATTATCGCTGCTTTATCGGCAGAAAACTGCTGTTAAAGCGGCAATAATGGGCTTGATAATATGCTCCATGGAATTCCAATTGAAGCCCATGTTAGATGTGAAGGACATCTAACATGGGCTTCGATTGGAATTCCATAGAGCATATGCCCCTATATTCATCCCTTGTTAAACGTTTTATAGTAGTAAATGTGTTTTGCTGTAATGCATGCTGTTATGTTTTTTTTGTATAATATCACATTGTGCGTCAGTGTACATTAAGGAATTATGGGCCATATTATCAAGAAAGGGCGATACATTATCGCCACTTTTATCGGCAGGAAACTGCCACTAAAGCGGCGATAATGGGCTTGATAATTATGGGTTATGGTGTTAACCTGGGCTTCTATGGGAATTCACAAGGCCATATTATCAAGCCCATTATCGCCGCTTTAGCGGCAGTTTCCTGCCAATAAAAGCAGCGATAATGTGTCGCCCTTTCTTGATAATATGGCCCTATATTTGTCCCTTTTTCCATAATTTCTAGCCTCTTTTTTTATACTCCCCTCTCTCTCCTCTTACTCCTTTCTCTCTCTTGGTACTACTGTCTTTCTCTTATATTGTCCTCTGTGGCCATATTGCCCTTCTTTGTCTTTATATTTTCTTATTTCTCCTCTTATTCCTTTTGTCTCCTCATTTTCTTCCCTTTCTCTTCATATTTCATTTTTTTCTTGATACTCCCTGTTCTGTCCTCTTTCTCGTTTCTCTCCCTCTGTATGTAGTCTGGGTCGATTTACAAACCCTTTGTGCGTCTTTGTTGTTTTATTGTGTTAGTTTTTTTGATGTAATAGTGGCAGAAATAATGTAGTAAATTGCATATATATTTGGAAAATGAGCCAGTGTTGTTCTGCATTCTGTCCATCAACTGTGGTTTTTGCATGTAGCCTATTTTGTGACCCATTTTATTGTATAGTGCGTTTCAAAAACTAGTTGTGGTAGGGTGTTTTTAAATTAAACTGATTACTCTGCTTACGAGTTTGTTGAGTGTAGAAGTATTTTTTTTCTATTTTCTATTCTATTATAAATGTGCTGACTTGTCTCCTTTAGCGTGCAGTACTATATTATTTCATAAAATGTATAACTGTTGACATCATCTTTGAAAGTAGAATGGAAGCATGTAAGCTGCTCTCTGTGACGAAAAGCAATGCCGGCTCCCGCAGGATGTGGGGAGCCGGCCGGACCGTGGAGGCCTTGGGGCTCTTCCCACGGTCCGCAACTTTACATTTGAGTCCCGTGGGATGGGGTCCTAAGGGATTATAAAAAAATTGTGATAAAGGCTATTTTTTTATGGTCGATTTATCGTACACGTACCAAGCAGGTATAGTCGACGTACGGTGCGAAGATTGGAAGTCGTCGCATAAGCGTCCCGCGGGAAGAAAAAAAAAGAATATTTTTTAGATATTCATGAACTGTATGTGTTTAGATGTTGGGTGACTCTAAAAAGAGCCCTGGTGTTTATTGGGAGATTTTAGTACCTACAAGTAAGTACCAATGCAGAGTCTAAAGTTCAAGAGGAAGATTCTGTTACCCTCATTTGTAAAATGTACCCTGTCTCTTCTATAGATATCATGCATATTGAAACGTAGATTGTTGTGGTAGAGGGACACCATTCGATAGTCTCGGAGAAAGGCAGAAACAGATTTTTTTCACATGTTTCCTAGCTTTCTCAATCTGTTGACAATAGTGGTTGGATCAGTTCCATGTCTGCCTTTGGCATATATTAGAATAGACAAAGGCAGTTTTGGGGACAAGTATCATCAATTGTGCAAAGGTGTCCTTCATAAGCATTTCCAGACCTACCCCTGTCAAAGTGCCTAGGTCATTGCCACCACAGTGCGCAATCATTAGGTCAGGGTGTTGGAGATGTAAAAAGGATTTCACCAATGGCATCAATTAGTGCCTTTTTAATCCTCTCTGTCCAATATATCTAATGTGTATATTTGGTAAACGTAGGTCTTTGTGAATTCCTTTCTGTTCTGCGTACCTTTGGCTCCAGAAAATATAGCTTTTTCCCACAATCCACACTGTAAGCATCTTGAAGAGAGGTCTGGATGCACTCTGAAGCTCTCTGTAAATGAAATGGCAGTTTGGAAAGTAAGATTTTTCTAAAATGGTGGACAACATGCAGTTTTGAAAAAAGAAAAGAAATGATTGGTTGTTCGACAGCATTCTACACTAAGCTAGGATGCATGTTTCTGTTTTTTTAAAAGCCTGATTTTTATCGGTTAAGAAAAACTGATAGAAAAGTACTTTACATAAGATAAGCTAGTATATTCTCAAGTCAAGCACACTTGCTGTTTTAATTTGCAACAATGTATGATGAACTTTTCACCTGTGTGCTGAGTTAGGTGTTCCCTGAAGTGTTTCTATGGTAACTGGCAGATTGTGGAATGGGGGAAGGGTTGAAAGTTTTGTCAGTTGGAAAGGGTGCAAAAGTTCAAGCAAATATGAAAGTGTGTTTCGTTTTGATTTAATGTGGGAATAAATGTGATTTTTTATTTATTTGTATATGTGTGTAGATTGAGTGTGTAGATTGACAGGAAAAGTTTGCTATTTGCTAAAGGAATTCCTGTCCCCCTAGGACTGCTTAGGGGAGTTTACAATGATCCCCAAGGTCAAAATCTTTGATCGCCTTTGTTGAGCCTTTGATGGCCCTGGGGACCACCACCTCCCAGGGCCGGCACCTGACGTGTTACGAGGTGCCTATCCCTGGGACACTGCTGTTTGCTATGGTAGGGTGAGAGTTCTCTTTCAAGTAGGAAAGCGTGTGTTTATATGTTGGTTGCTTGTAATGAGACCTTTTCTCTTTATTTGTACTTATAAGTAAGTGCTTATTAATAGTCTAAATTTGTTGAGGAGCAGTGTTTTATACAGTGCTGAACTTTTGACCTCAGTTGACAGTTGACTTTTGCATGATCTGTTGTGGGTAGGGTAGAAAGTTATGTCAGTTGGAAAGGTTTGAAATGTTAAAGCAATAGAAATGTGTGTTTCGTTTTGAATTAATGTGTGAAGGATTTTAATTGGTTGTTTATATGTATGGTTGTGTAAAATGAGAGACAAAATGTTCCATTTCGTGCTTCTGCTACAAACACGGAACTAGAGAGATTCTGTTCAAGAATATCTACTGTGTGAGTGGCATTCCTCTTAACATACAAATCAATTTGAAAGGTGAGTTGATATGTTGTATGGGAATGTATGTGGTGCATCTTAGTACATTAGGGAATTATGGGGTATATTATCCAGACAGGCAATAAAATTATCGCTGCTTTATCGGCAGAAAACTGCTGTTAAAGCGGCAATAATGGGCTTGATAATATGCTCCATGGAATTCCAATTGAAGCCCATGTTAGATGTGAAGGACATCTAACATGGGCTTCGATTGGAATTCCATAGAGCATATGCCCCTATATTCATCCCTTGTTAAACGTTTTATAGTAGTAAATGTGTTTTGCTGTAATGCATGCTGTTATGTTTTTTTTGTATAATATCACATTGTGCGTCAGTGTACATTAAGGAATTATGGGCCATATTATCAAGAAAGGGCGATACATTATCGCCACTTTTATCGGCAGGAAACTGCCACTAAAGCGGCGATAATGGGCTTGATAATTATGGGTTATGGTGTTAACCTGGGCTTCTATGGGAATTCACAAGGCCATATTATCAAGCCCATTATCGCCGCTTTAGCGGCAGTTTCCTGCCAATAAAAGCAGCGATAATGTGTCGCCCTTTCTTGATAATATGGCCCTATATTTGTCCCTTTTTCCATAATTTCTAGCCTCTTTTTTTATACTCCCCTCTCTCTCCTCTTACTCCTTTCTCTCTCTTGGTACTACTGTCTTTCTCTTATATTGTCCTCTGTGGCCATATTGCCCTTCTTTGTCTTTATATTTTCTTATTTCTCCTCTTATTCCTTTTGTCTCCTCATTTTCTTCCCTTTCTCTTCATATTTCATTTTTTTCTTGATACTCCCTGTTCTGTCCTCTTTCTCGTTTCTCTCCCTCTGTATGTAGTCTGGGTCGATTTACAAACCCTTTGTGCGTCTTTGTTGTTTTATTGTGTTAGTTTTTTTGATGTAATAGTGGCAGAAATAATGTAGTAAATTGCATATATATTTGGAAAATGAGCCAGTGTTGTTCACTGAAATGTAGTAATTATATGCATGGAATATGTATAGTCACTTAAACGTTTTTCAGTAGTAAATGGTAAAATGCATAATCTCATTTTTTTGTGTAATATCACATTGTGCATGTGTGTACATTAAGGAATTATATTCGCCCCTTTTTAAACGTTTTACAGTAGTAAATGTGTTTTGATAAAATGCATGGTCTTATAATTTGTTGGGTAACATCACACTGTGCATCTGTGTACATTATGGAACTATGGGGCATATTATCAAGGACCGGTGTTAAAATTGTTGCCGTTTTATCGGCAGGAAACTGCAGATAAAACGGCGATAATGGGCTTGATAATACGCCCTTGTTAATTCCCATAGAAGCCTATGTTCTGATGTTAACATGGGCTTCTATGGGAATTAACAAGGGTGTATTATCAAGGCCATTATCGCCAGTTTCCTGCCGATAAAAGGGCGATAATTTTAACACCGGTCCTTGATAATATGCCCCTTAATTCGCCTCTTTTTGCATATTTTCTACACTCTCTTGTCATACACCCTCCTCTCTCGTCTTACTACTTCCTCTCTCATTATACTATCTTCTTTTTCTTATACTCTGCTCTCTTTTGATACTTTCTTTTTTCATACTTGCTCTTCTTTTTGCATATTTGTCCTCCTCTTTATATTCTCTCTTGTCTTTATATTCACCACTGTTGTCATAGTTCTTACTGTCTTCTCATAGTACTCCCTCTCTCCTTATACGGTCAGTCTTCCTTTATATTTTGTCTTTTCTCCACATTTTTGTCTCTGTGTCTTTTTACATTCCTTCCTATTTCTTCATATATACTCTTCTGTTCTTATATTCAGTTTCTTCTTATTCTCGCTGTTCTTTGCAAGTACTCCCTATTGTTTTCTCATACTTTTCTTTTTCTTCTAATACTCTTCTCTCTGTATTCACATTTCTCCTCTCTTTTCTTATACTTTACACTCTCTACTAATATTGCCATCTTTTCTTACTGTCATATTCCTCTCCTCATTTTCTCCCCTGTTCTCATAGTCCCCCCTTTTTTCATATTCTCTTCTCTCTTCTCTTACTTCTCCATTTCTCCTCATTCTACTGAGTTTTTCTTATGTTTCATTTTGTCCTATACTCCTTCTCTCTGTGTTCATATTTTCCTCTTTTTCTTCATATTTCTTTTCTATTTTCATTTTCCGTCCTGTTTATACTTCTTAAATCTGTTCATAGTGTTTGCTCTCTTCTCTTACTCCTCCTTGACTCCCTGCATACACTGTGCAGCACTCATCATATTCGCCGTATTTTCATACTGACCTCTCTCTTTATATTTGTGTCTCTTGTCATACTTCTGCCTCTTTTGTCATACACTTTTCACTCTTCATAATACTCCATCTGTTTATACTCCTTATTTTCTCCTCAGACTGTATCCTCTGTTCTTGTACACCCCTTTTTTCCTTATGCTCCACTTTTTCTCACATTCTCCGTGCTCTCTTCTGGTACTGTTCTCTCTGTCCTTATACACACTGTCCTTTGCTAGTATTCCATTTTTGTTCTTATATTTGCGGTCTTTTTACATAATCCTTCTTTTTTCTTTAGAGTGTTTCTCTCTCTTCTTATAGTGCCCCTCTGTCCTCTTACTCTCTTTTTTATTCTTATACTCTTTCTTCTCTCCTTATATTTCCATCTTTATCTTCATACTCTCCCTTACCTATTCATACTTTCCAAGTTATTCATACTTCCTTTATCCCGTTATATTGCAGTGTCTGTTTATACTCCCCTTTTTCGTTATATTTTCCCTTGTTTCATATTCCTTCCTCTCTTGTTGTAAGTACTTTTATTTTCATAGTCTCACGTTTGTCTTCATAATTCTCCCTCTGTTCTTATAAGTAATATTACAGAATATTTCATATAGTTATATATATTTTTATAATAGATTCTGTTTAGCAATACTGAAAAAACTGTCTCATGCCTACGAAATCTCAGAAGGGGAAATAACGAAAGAAAGGTGTTTATTTGAAGAGAAGTCATCCACAAGATTTACATGAAGAACCATGTGTTAACAAAAAGAAAAAAAGTCCTAGTAAGAGAAGGAACACTTTTTTGAGGAAAATATTAAAGACTAAGAGTAGTGTGCACAAGGTGAAAAATTTTATTAGTTTATCTGCAACGAAAAAGAAAAAGAAAAAGAAGAATAAAGAGAATAATCATGGTATGGCCGGGATGCCCGCCACCCCCTCCCAACACAATCCCCAAGGATGGGAGAAGTCAGACACAGGTTGAACTTTTGGAAGGCGGGAGGGAGTCACCCTCCCGGCCGTATTTATTAAAATATGAAACAAAATTTAAAACATTAAATAAAAGTTTCATAATCATGTACAATTTTACATTTATTACATTTCGATGAAGACATATTCTTTGGCTAACCTTAACAGATCTCTAATACAAAGGTTTCCTAGCCGAGTCTAATATCCTGCAAATGCATACATTCTAAATTAAAATTGTACATCCTAGCATTAAGGGCCAACGGCAAGGTCTTAACCGGTGTCAGATCCCTACTACCAAAACTCTTGCCCTCACAGTATGAGTGGCGCATGCGCAGAGGACTCTACCCTCGTTGCCAACTGTAACTTCCCTTGTCGTGGTGGGGTCCCCCTTTCCACTCAACGCCATCTTAGAGGTCGTCCGAGTTCCCGTGTGAGGTATCTGTAGGAAGGACAGCGTGGACTCCCCCCATCCCCACACTCTCTATCCGCCGTCGCGGATATCCGGCCCCCGGGAAATTAGTAGGAGGGGCATCTAGCCGCCTCCCCCCCTGGGAGGGGCCTATGGCCATCTCCCCCTAGGCGACCCATCCTTAGTGGGTGCCGCCTCCCCGTGGGAGGGGCCAATGGCCGCCTCCCCCCGGGCGCTCCCATCCATTCTGGGTGGCGCCCCCCTCTAGGGACCTTGAAATTACTGCTCACTGATCATGACCTTACCGCCCGACCAAAAATAAATACGACAGTTGTTTACCTACTAAGGAAGAAAAAATTCTGACATTGCCTTGACGTGTCATCGACTGCTCACTCCTACAAAGGAAAAAACATTATCCTACAGGCAGAAGTCACATCCTTAACTTAAACATTCCTTTACTTTCTACAAAGGAAAAAAGGCCTATCTTCAGCAAAACTTTATTAAAAACAAACATTGCCATAAGGGGCTGGTGGGTGGGTCAAAATTGCTGCTTGTTCCGTCGAGGGCTCATGAGCAACGAGTGGGTGCAGCCTTCAGAGCACATCAACAAGAGGACGCTTCTTTGGATTCCCGCTCTATTTATCCTTCCGCGGGAGGGCGTGTACCCTCCTCCGGTACGCCTACTGGGCGTGGTCTTCGGTGTAGGTGTCTAGGACAACCCCTCTTGGGCGGGAAAAGGCGCGCCCTGGCTATACCGCATCGGGCATACCAGCCGAGCCACGCCCCCCGCCCAAAATGGTTTCCCGGGGGGATCGGGGCACCCAGCCATACGTTCGGGGGGACCGAGTGGTCGCCCCTTTCCATATGGCCGGGAAGCTCGCCACCCCCTCCCAACACAATCCCCAAGGATGGAAGAAGTCGGACACAGGTTGAACTTTTGGAAGGCGGGAGGGAGTCACCCTCCCGGCCGTATTTATTAAAATATGAAACAAAATTTAAAACATTAAATAAAAGTTTCATAATCATGTACAATTTTACATTTATTACATTTCGATGAAGACATGTTCTTTGGCTAACCTTAACAGATCTCTAATACAAAGGTTTCCTAGCCGAGTCTAACATCCTGCAAATGCATACATTCTAAATTAAAATTGTACATCCTAGCATTAAGGGCCAACGGCAAGGTCTTAACCGGTGTCAGATCCCTACTACCAAAACTCTCGCCCTCACAGTGTGAGTGGCGCATGCGCAGAGGACTCTACCCTCGTTGCCAACTGTAACTTCCCTTGTCGTGGTGGGGGCCCCCTTTCCACTCGACGCCATCTTAGAGGTCGTCCGAGTTCCCGTGTGAGGTATCTGTAGGAAGGACAGCGTGGACTCCCCCCCATCCCCACACTCTCTATCTGCCGTCGTGGATATCCGGCCCCCGGAAAATGAGTAGGAGGGGCATCTAGCCGCCTCCCCCCTGGGATGGGCCTATGGCCGTCTCCCCCTAGGCGACCCATCCTTAGTGGGTGCCGCCTCCCTGTGGGAGGGGCCAATGGCCGCCTCCCCCGGGCGCTCCCATCCATTCTGGGTGGCGCCCCCCTCTAGGGACCTTGAAATTACTGCTCACTGATCATGACCTTACCGCCACAGGCCGGATAGTTGACCGACTATCCGGCCTCCCCTACTCCTCCTAAAGGTCATGCTTCCTCAAACCCCTTAGCCATGCTATGAAGTCTCCTATGAGTAAATCATTCCCCTCCCTGGACAGGTGAACCCCATCATTCAGATATATGAGATCACCCAGAATACACCCGTGAGGAATGCTATGCAACTGCGAAGAGCGAAACAATTTACCAATTTTATTGTTAACCCTTTTCACCGAATGGTTTAGTGCTGACACCGAAAGGCCCCCCGCCATACCTTCCTGGGAATCATGTGGGACCAGGCAATCGTGCACCCCGGGATTCTTTTAGCCAGCCAGCTAACAGCAGACAAAATTTGTTCAAACAACACTCGTCTACCCAGTGTCACCAAGTCATTGCCCCCCAGGTGTACTATGACTACAGATGGCGGTGACCTTTGCCGCCCTAAGAGACCCTCAAAAAATGATTCAAATTGGTCAAAACAGAGCCCGCCCTTCCCATGAAAGGCCACTCTGTACCCGTATTCCCAGCTGCGTGAGTCGCGTCACCTGCTTTGAATACGTCCCTGGCGCGCCTCACATATGAGTGGCCCACGACCCATACCACTCTCACTCCAGACGGTGGTCCTTGACCGCTGGTCTCCTGGTGCTGGGTCGACTGCAAATTCCGCCCCGCATGACAGGCTTGCGAAACTGTAATTCAAACAAAAGACAAGAAGCGTGAGTGCATGTCAATTGACTTTACAACATGTGCAATCGCACATACCTTTTGAAGCAATTCGAGGACCATCGTCCCAACTGCTTCACTTCCTCCGCACTCTGACCCCTGGCTGTAGCTTCGGTAGCAGCCCCTATCCTAAAGGAGTGGGTCCCAAAATCACACGGGTCCATGCCCGCAGCAGTGATTGTCAGTGCTAGCACCCTCTGGAACTGAAACCTCGTCAGTGGGATGCCATTCTTGTGTCTCAGCAAACTCCCCCCATGTAGCCGCCCTTAGTGCCAAGTATTCCTCTATACACTTTATCGGGCAGGTGGGGGACCCTCGCGCGCGCTGCACGACAACAATATTTCCCATAGCCCCCTGGTCGGTCTTGGACCTGGCTATCGAGACAACCATCGAATCACCCCTAATTTGGACGTGATCCCTGCACAAACCTCCCTCAACGTCTTTCTTATTCCTTGCGACCAGTTCGCTCACCCGCATAGCCCCATGGAATGCTAATGCGAAAGCTGCCCGGAACAGAACTGCTTCGAAGTGGGAGGAGCATGTCTTGTCTAGTTTCGCTACAAGTAGAGACAACCTGTCTAAGCCAATCGGGCGCCTCGCATCTTGCTTGCGACCCTCGAGGTGCTGCCAGCCGCGAAGGGCCTTCTTAACCAAAAAGGAACCCGTTGGGTCTTTTATGCCATGCACCTGCGCCATGAATGAAATGGCCGCCCTATGCCTACTGGCCGTTGCCGCTGATCGGCCTTCTCTGTGCAGCGCTACCAGGAACCCCAGGAAGGATTCCTCCTGACCCCAGCTCTGACTCCCAGTCGGACCCAAAAATGTGCAATAGGAACAAAACGCTCCTTCGTATGCCTTTCTTGTCCTGGGGGCTAAGCTTGCTGCCACAAGGTCTTGTAATCCGGGGCACCGATTAGCCATAGTGCTTCGGGGAATGGTGCCACCACTAGGTCCGCTGTAGGTAGATAACCCCTGAACGCCTGCATATGTGAACAAGAGTGTGTCTCAGCTGCATGATTCAGTACGCCCGGCACATGTTTCGCCCTGAACTGTACATTCAGTCTCATGCAAAGCAGCACAACTTCTTTCAACAATCTCAAGATCAATTTGCGGCGTGCTGCCTGTTGGTTAATGCATTCGACAACAGTCATATTATCAGACCAAAGCACCACTGAGCGGTCCCTGAAGTTGTCTGGCCATGCCATCAGAGCAACCCAAATGGGGAATAACTCCAAGAACCCAATGTTACCTGTGAGACCGCTGGAGTGCCACCACGTCGGCCATGTTTGTGCCGACCATCGATTACCAAAGATGGCGCCAAATCCCACGCTCCCCGCTGAGTCAGTCCACAGACCTAGTTCATCTGAAGACGCTGGCGGCTTGTTCCACACGACTCGAACGTTGAAGTCCGCCAGAAATGCCAACCAAATGCGCACATCCTGGCGAACCTCTGCCGACAGTCTCGTACGGTGGTGTCCCTCTTTGAGACCAACCATAGCTTGTGCAATAGAGCGTGAGAAGGGGTGGGCCATTGGTATCATCCTCAAGGCAAAGTTAAGCTGACCCACTGTTTGTTTTAACTGGTGCAGGGTCACTTTCTCCTTGCCCAGGCATTGCGTCAAGGAAGCCCTAAACTTGGCCACTTTTTCCATCGGTAAACGGAAACATCCCTCCACCGAATCGAGCTCACTTCCCAGAAACTCCAGTGAAGTAGATGGTCCAACCGTCTTACCTGGTGCCAATGGGACTCCAAACTCCCTCATGAGGATGCAGAAGTCATGCAGTGCCTGCGCACATTTCGTATCGCCGGCTGCTCCCAAGAACAGGAAGTCATCAAGATAGTGCATAACATGCCTATGCCCTGTGGCCTCGGTGAATGCCCACTCTAAAAAACAGCTGAATATTTCAAAATAGGCACAAGAAATGGAGCAACCGATAGGCATGCATTTATCCATGTAATAACTCCCTTGAAATGCAAAACCTAGCAAGCGCTGATCCTGTGGGTGTACCGGGAGCAACCGGAACGCCGATTCGATATCTGATTTCGCCATCAGCACCCCGGGGCCCAGGCGATTTAACATGGCCTCGGCATCATCGAACGATGCCTACCGCACTGAACAAACTTCCGGGTCAATGGCCTCGTTCACCGAGGAACCCCTTGGAGCAGACAGGTTATGAATAAGTCTAAACTCCCCTGGGTCTTTCTTCGGGACAACCCCTAACGGGGAACAGATGAACTCCGCCACCGGCGGGCGATGAAAAGGCCCTGCCACTCGCCCTAAGCTGACTTCTTTTGCAATTTTCCTCTCTGCCACGCTTGGGTTGTGCTGTACCGATAACTGGTTTTTACAACAGGAGTCCCCCCGAAAATCCCCCGCCGGGATGCGGAAGTCGTGTGAGAATCCCTTCCTCAACACCCCAGCGGATACATGATCAGGGTATTTGTTCAACCAAGGAGTCATAGCCATGAGATCAACGGGTTGTGGCAATCGGTCACAACGTTCTACCTCACTCCTGCTTGGACCCTCCTTTTCCTCCCGTCCCGCTATTTTTAGATCTATATGAACTCTCCGGGTGTGAGGAATTCCCACAGCCCGCACACACATGCTTGAACCTACATGTTCCCTGCGGACTTTTACAGTTGCCTCGATTGAAGCCCAAACAAACCCCACGCTTGCCACCATTCCCGCAGGTCTTAGGCTGGTAATCCCTACCGGCGCCCGCTCGAAAGGGCACCGCGGGCTTTTGGCGGACGACCCCTGACCCACTCCCGCCTGGCGAGGATGTACCTGCCGCCCCTGGCAGGAGCTGCTTGTGCCATGACACCGAGTCAAGGCAATCCCACGTCAGCGTAGCATCATATTCTTTCGCTTTCCTGAATTTCATGTCATAACCTTTCCATTCCTCCCCCTCATACATTGCATAAAATTCCATAATACGATTTTGATAGCAAGACAATTCAGTCAAAACCTCGGGTTTACGCTCCCCCATAACTTCAGTAAATATAGAAAAGGCCTTAACCCAGTTCGTTACTGTCTCATCCACCCTGAATTCCGCCATCTTGGTGCGCCACACGCTCGGGTGCCACAAATCCTTCTGGGTTTTTGCATATTCCATCTCGCGATGGTCAGTTAATAATGAAAACACGTTAACATATTTGTCTCCCCATATTAACTCTTTCATGGCCATAGGGATGTGCTGTGCCACCTTCTCCCGCCTTGAGGGTAATGAACCCTCCCCCGCCATTGGCAAAGCGAGCTTACCCGTTTCGGCCGTTGTTCCCGCCGTCTTCTCGTGACCAACTGCAGGTCCTACCGGTGCCACCTGTGGCGAAACAAGAGGAACATTCGCCTTTGCGGCATCTCTCGACTGCCGCAATTGCTCGATTAGTAGTCTGGCCTCTTCGGCCGGGTCTCCAGGGGCCACTGCGCCCCCTGCCTTTTTCTTGAGCCATGCTGCCAACTGGATGGCCAATTCGGGAGGCATTTCCTCATCATTAGCGGGAGTAATCACAACCGGGATCGGCTGAACCGCATCTGGGTTTGGTACCGGGTTGTCTGCCGGCGTGAGGGGGGCGACTGGGGGTACCTCTGGAACCGGGACCTCCCCCGAAACCGCCCTCCTCTTGACCCGGTTCCCTCTACCCTCGGGGACGACTCCCGGCAAGGCCGGGCCTATTACCTTCTTAGGATGACCCGGGTTGCTCAGTGCAGCCAGCTGTTTTTTGACTTCCGCCAAACCTCTTCCGATCGATTGGACTTGTCCGAGTTTTCGGTCCATGCAAACCATCCGGTTCGACAATAGGCGTAACACCTTATCCATCTCGGAACTCTTTCCCGCTTTCTTGTCAGCCATGGTTTCAAGCATTCTGCTCTCAGTCGATCAACGAGGTCCTGGATTCTTCGAACTCCAAATAACTGATAGAGAAACAACAAGATTACAAGTTCTCAAAATTGCTGCTTGTTCCGTCGAGGGCTCACGAGCAACGAGTGGGTGCAGCCTTCAGAGCACAGGAACAAGAGGACGCTTCTTCGGATTCCCGCTGTATTTATCCTTCTGCGGGAGGGCGTGTACCCTTCTCCGGTACGCCTACTGGGCGTGGTCTTCGGTGTAGGTGTCTAGGACAACCCCTCTTGGGTGGGAAAAGGCGCGCCCCGGCTACGCCGCTTCGGGCATACCAGCTGAGCCACGCCCCCCGCCCAAAATGGTTTCCCGGGGGGATCGGGGCACCCAGCCATACGTTCGGGGGGACCGAGTGGTCGCCCCTTTCCAAAAGTCAACTGCAGAAAAAAAGTGTTTAGTAAAAGGAGGAAAAACCACTTTATGGAAATTAGGAAAAAAATGTTTTATAATAGAGTTGTGTTAAATTTAATTAAAGAAATTAAGGTATGTAAAAAAACAGCATTTTATAATAAGAAATGTATAGAAAATATAGTTGAGAAAGCTTTTGAATTGAAAAACAAGTTGTTTATTTTAGTAATCAATAGAATTCTATCACTAGATAAGCCAATCCATTTAATGAAGGCCAAAAGTAAGTGGAGAAGAGTAAATAACAGAAGTCATTTTTGTGAGTTTTTTGGGGTGAATGGAAACATAGTTCAAGTTCTGAGCCTTTTTTTAATGAAGAAATTTTGCTTCAGAGTAATGATTTGTTGCATGCAGTTGACACTAGTGGTCGTGCCTATGAGGTTATAAATGGTTGTTCTATTGAGAAAGAGAAATTTGTTCTTAGAAGTACAGAAGAGGTGTTAGCTGATGAAGTTTTAGTGATACGTCCTAAAGCTCCAGTGTACACTTGGAATTGTAGTAGTATTTGTAGTGTACGGCAAGAATCTATTGATTTTTTACATAATTTCTTATGTAACTATACTAAGAAAAGTGTTAAACAAAAGATTAAGATGTTGCAAGGACTAGACCCTTGCAGAGTGGGAGAAAATACTGGTTTGCAAGGTCATTCTCTGGCTTGCGTTTCTAAAAAAGTATGTCGAAGTGTTTTTCACAATTTCAGGATGTTAGCAGTATATCATTCTGAAATGAGGAAATTAGTCAGAAGATTGTATTATGCAAAAAATCAGCTCTACTGTTAAAAAAAGTTGAACAGTGCTCTTTTGCATGGATCTGTATCAAATGCAAAGAACGTTTGTGATGAAATTGAGGTTAGTTATTTTGGTCCTGAGGAAGACAGTGCAGAAATTGAGATATTAATAGAAGGAAATGTAGAAGAGAATGTACAACATTGTAGCACAGAAAATTTTGAGCAAAAAATTACAACGTTTAAGGTGATTTTAGGTGAAAGGCCAAATTATTGTTGTGTTTGTTGTCAGCGAACTCATTATAAAAATTAGACCAGGACTGTTGATTTTTATTTAAAAAGTGAAAAGGAAAATAATAATGAGTGGAAGGATTTTGCAACTTATTTGTTGGTAGAGAATTGTTTTAATTTGTGTTGTGATCAGCGTATTTGTAAATATTGTTATAACAAATTGGACGAGAACAAAATGCCTACTAGAGCTGTGCATAATAATCTTGAGTTGGTAAATATTCCTTCTAAACTGATGGATTTAAATACCTATCAGTTGATTCCTATTCAATGTGTGCATCCATTTCAGGCTATTGTTCGTATGGAGCCTAAGACAGGATAATTGCTTCTGATTTACAGAGAGGATTAAAGGCAAAAGTTGTATATTTGTCTCTAGATTTAAATAAAAATATTGAAACAATTGGTGTACAAAATGTAAAGGATGAACCTTTAGTTATTCTTGTTAATGGCGTTACTACTAAGAGTAAGAAAATCTGGAAAGAATTAGTGGATGTTAGGAAAGTGAAAAGGCAACATTGTATCTGGTAAAAAATAATCAATATTACAGAAATGTGAATGTGAGAGAAGAAGAAATAACTGTAGAAGAAGATAGTGACTTGCCATCTGGACAAATTGAAATAGTGGATGTGTCCAGAACTGAGGAAATCTACAAACATTACAGTGTTCATCCACTGCATTCTAAAGAAGTGATGGGGAATACTATAGAGTTATTCCAAATGAAAGACGCAAAAGGAAGTCCCATTAGTGTATGGGAAAAAAGCTTGGAAGCTCGTTGTTTCCCTCAGTTGTCTCCCACAGGAAAAGGAGGATGATATGATGACCGACCTGTGCAGATTCCTGCATCTGAATACCGGACATCAAGATTATATGCAGAAGATCCAAGATTTCGACAATGTTTTCCGTATTTGTTTTATGTTTTGTTTGAGAGTGATTTGTCTGGACTTTCTTATGCAGTAAACCATATATTGAAAACAGGTATAGACCTGCAAAATGTTTCGGCAAAGGAATTTATGGATAAAGTACTGAAGAAAGATAAAGTTTTGGAATCTCAGCTAATTAATCTCATGGCATGTGAGCGTGGTACCAATGAGTACTGGTACCGTCGTAATGGAGAACTGAAATGTATGCTAAGGAACATAGGAACTCCTACATGTTTCTTTACTCTAAGCTGTGCTGAACATGCTTGGGATGATTTACTTCAATTTCTTCAAGAGGCAAATCCAAATATGCTAACTATTGAATACAAGACACCTGTAGAACTGTGCTCTTTGGACCCAGTTAATGAATGCAGGTATTTCAATCATAGATATGAAGCTATGAAGACTTTCATCACCAATAAAAAAACTCCTCTTGGAGAGGTTCTGGACTTCTTTTGGAGAAAGAAGTATCAAGCAATAGGTGCTCCTCACATACACATGCTAATATGGATCAAAGATGCTCCCAAATTTGCAACAAACTCAGATGATACTGTGCTGTCTTTTATTGCAGAATATGCTACATGTGATATACCCAAAAGTACACAAGATAAGGACTAAATACAACAAGTCTAAAGATTCCAAAGCCGTCGTCGTGGGAAATACTGTAGTCGAAAGTACAAATCTAAGGACAAATTTTACACCAAATGCCATTTTGGATTTTCACGTCCAGTAATATCGAAAGGAAGAGTGAACAGTTTTATATTATCTTTGCGACATACTATCACAAGAAAGTCTCCAAAAATTACCTACAACTTAAGAAGAATTGAAGAGTCAAAATACATAAATGACTATAACCCGGTCATTTTGTCCATGTGGAATTCTAATATGGATATTTAATGTGTTGCAGACAATTCCATTGCTGTTGCTCGATATGTTACATCGTACATAACAAAATCAGATAAGACGGAATTGAAGAAAATGTGGGAAGAGATTTCCCACGAGAAGAGTCTAAGTAAGAAATTATATACTTACAGTTTGAAGATGTTATCTCATTGAGAAATTCACGCGTATGAATGCTCGGACTGCTTATCATCTGGAAGTCTGTACTCCAAATCTTGAAGAATCATTTGGGTGAGTCTAGGTCTTGCTGCCACATCAAACCGAGTTCTTAAATCTGTACAAGAAATTGAATATTTAGCTGAAAAAGAGCCAGAAAGTACAGATATTGTGAAAACAAATATGATGGATACACATTATCCAAATAGAAGTCATCATCTTGAGAACATTTGTCTCTTTGAAGTGCGGCAAAACTATATATATATTTTTTTTATTAAGACTTTATTTTCAATTTTGCAAATTACATGATAAACCCCCCCCCCCCCCCGTTCCCCTGGCATCGTTAGTAAAGCTATATTTGTAAACGGAATATTACAGAAAACATCAATAATGGTATATATGCCATGATTGGTTCTGAAGGATGTCTGGTGAAACAAAGAAAAGGACATTTGATTAATTACCGTAAACTGAGTGGCGAAAACACCTGCCAAAAGGGAATTTTACTATTTAGCTCTTTTGCAACTTTTCAAGCCATGGCGTTTAGAATTGGAATTACTTGGAGATTTCGAGAGCTATGAAGATTCCTTCAATGCAACTAAAGATACTATAGAATGTCCTGTTTTTGCTAATTATGTGAAAATGTTGAATGACGAAATTGAGCAAGAAGCTACAATTGCAGCTGAGATTGCTAGAGACAGTTCTCAAGAGAGTCAGGACCCACTAGGAGACCAATTGTTCGAAATGAAGCACCAACTGCTATGGAAGAGGTGGAAACAGCCATGTATCAAGCTCAAGAAGATGTAACAAACTTAGGAAACTTGGAAGAACAACTAAATCTTGAGCAGAAACAAATATATGAGCAAGTGAGAGAACATATTGACCATGGTAAGTAACTAAGTTTATTGCTTGATTAATTAAAATCTTAGCAGTACATGCATCAATATACAATTTATAAAAAGATACATATATGTGACATAATTTCATATTGTCTTAAAAACAACGTGATGGATATGCATTAAGATCGAACGATTTTCTGGTTAAAATTACATACAGTTTGTTTGCGATTAAGGTATAAAATTTAAGGGATAAATAAGGGTGAGTCCCCGTCTGGGGCTGACGCCAGTGTCCGTAAATCTAATAGTCCATTGTGTGGTCATGGACGACTGCCTCAGGGTCGGAGCATAGTGGGAGTCAAAGAGAATTGCCGGATAAAAGAGCTTGGGTGTGCGCAACTGTGCTCAGACTGCGGCGGCGAGAAGCTTTTTTTGCAGGTTAATTTAACGTTGGTCCCGCTGAAGCACGCCTTCACTGCCTGTCTGCATGTCTGGATATGCATTTCATTTATATGCGGTTTTAACAGTTCTCTCCTCTTCCGGTCTAGGAGCTTAGATATGCATAGGAGATGCAGCATATCTTCTTTAGTTTCGCCGCATAGTCTGCATTGTATAGATGTGAATGTACGTTTCCAGGTGGGCAAATGTGGTTTGACAGGAAGGATCCCCATCCTCAGTGCCAAGAAGCCTTCCTTGAATGGCCCGGAAAAGCTGGTACTGAAGAACGTTTGTGGTGAGCATTTCAGATAGCTTTGTATCACAAACCAGCTATGGGCCCTATTATTTAGACATTCTTTATCATTTGCGGTGGAGACGAGCTTTGTTGACTTATTCACTAGGTCTATCACGTTCTTGTATGGGAGTCCTGACTCCCAAATATTCTCAAGGGCTAGCAAGCTGATCCCTGATTGGAGGTAGTGTTTGGCCGATGAGGCATGTTTCCTTGATATTTCCTTACATTAGAATGAGTTCAGAGAGCCCGCATCTGCACTCTTTATTTTATACCAGCTTCCTGCTTATTCTCTGGTTTACTATTCCAAATTCAAGACATAGTTGGGCTGGGGAGGTGTATTTAGGAAGCTTGAAAATTATTCTTACATCTTTAGCAACCGTTTTGTTGAGGGTTTCTTCGTCCGACCCTCGTAAGGCCTCGCTGCCGTATGTGAGCGTGGGCAGCAGCTTTGCGCGAAGCACTTAAAGCAGCAGGAGCAGGTTTGGTCCTGCTATTTTGATTTTAGGATTTTTCAGGGTGATTGCTAAGATGGTTCCTCGTCTCTGAATCACCTCTTTTTGTTGGTCATATGTCCCATTCTTATCAAAGATAGTTCCTAGATATTTATAGTCGTGGACGACTTGAAGTTCTCTCCCGCCCAGCTGCCATTTCAGTCGCTTTTTTGGGTTGCGCTGGTTTAGCACCATTATTTTTTACTTTTCTAAGTTGCTTTCTAACCTGTTTTTTGAGGCGTGGTTGTTCGTAGTATGGAGCAGGTTTTGTAAGCAGACTGGGGTTTGGCTGATTAAGATCAGGTTGTCGGCATACAGTAAATTTGAGAGAGGGAGGCCTCCCAGGTTTGGTGCATGATGGTTAAAATTATTTAGGTCAGTTGAAAGATCAGCCATGTAGAGGTTAAATAGAGTAGAAGCCAAAACGCAGCCCTGCTTTAAGCCTCTGGAGGTTGGAATCCGCCTGGAGACGATTGTACCACTCCCAAGTTTTATTTGGACCCATGTATCAGAATGTAGTAGGATGAGTTGATTCAGAAGGGCAGGAGGTATTTCCCATTGTACTAGCTTTGACCATAGCTTTCCTCAATCTATGCTGTGAAAGGCAGCTTTGATGAAGCAGCAATGTATCAAGCTCAAGAAGATGTAACAAACTTAGGAAACTTGGAAGAACAACTAAATCTTGAGCAGAAAGAAATATATGAGCAAGTGAGAGAACATATTGACCATGGATTACTTCATGAGAACAAAGAGTGCTCCTGCTCCTCATTTGAACCTATCCTACTGTATGTGAGTGGACAAGCTGGAAAAGGCAAAAGTATTTTAATTAAAGTAATCACAACTTTTCTACAGAAAACAACTGAGTGTTGTTGTGTTGTCACTGCTCCAACTGGATTAGCAGCCCACAATATTAAAGGAATTACTTTACATTGTTTATTAATGCTACCAGTAGAGCATGAAAACTAATGCGAATAACACAAGCTATCTGGAGAAGCTTGTTGTGAAGTTTAAAGACTCTTGAGGAAAATGAAACTTCTCATTATTGAGGAGGTAAGCATGGTGTCAAACTTAATGCTTGCTTTTGTACATTTAAGAATGCAGAAAATTCTTAAAACAGAGTATGACGTATTATTCGGAGGAAAACACGTCATAGTTTTTGGAGATCTTCTACAACTTACTCCTGTAAAAGGACAACCAGTGTTTAAAACACTGGCGCATGAAGATACCAGAAAGTCTTTGGGGAGCATTGGAAATGTAAACGTTTGATCATATTTAGAGTATAAGCAACTTATTACAAATATGCGACAAGCAAATGATGCTGATTATGGGACTATTCTTCAAGATATAAGAATTGGAAAAATGACTGAACATGGCAAACAAGCTTTACAGAGACAATTACTTTCCAATTTGTTACCAAATGAAAATATTGTCCCAGAGAAAATATACATGAGAATTGCAGAAAACAAATCTGTAATCTGCTTAATGCCAACACTACCTGAATGTTCTATATTCAATGGAGAAATGTTGAAAGCTATTGATAAAATAGAACATGAAGGAATCACTATTATTTTGACTGAAAAGTTGAAGATAAAATTGGATTCTTTAGAGAAATCAATAAGTAAAACTGCTGGTTTAGAAAAGAATTTGTATGCATGTATAAACTGTAGGGTAATTTTACAACGTAATTTGGATGTGGAAAAAGGTTTAGTAAATGGAGCAATGGGTAAAATTGTTGATGTTGTTAATTATGTAAATAAATATGGGATTGAATTTTTGAAAATCAAATTTGATGAAATTGCTGAAGTACAACAATTTAGTCGTTGTTCAGCTCGTTTTTTGCTTGTAAAAGATTTGTATGTACGCAGAAACCAGTTTCCTATTTGTTTGGCATATGCTGTGACCATTCATAAATCGTAAGTGTAGATAGTGCTTTAGTGAATATTGGAAGTACTGTGAGGGTATGGCATATGTTGCTTTGTCCCGAGTCAAAACTTTACCTGGATTGTACTTGATTGATTTTGATGAGAGAAAGATTAGTGCAGATGCAAATTGTGTGGAAGAATATAATAGGTTAAGAAGAGAATATGCACCACACTGCGTCAATGGATGGAGAATGGGATAGAGGAGGTGGGGACCTTAACCCCTTCCATGCTGGTGACGAACCCCAGCCGTCATGCACTACGGTGCTCGTGTGCTGATGACGGCTGGGGTTCGTCATGGCCCGCCCGTGTTCGGCCGGCGGCCGCACACGGGGCAAATCGCGGCCCCACGGAAGGGGTTAAGAAGAGAATATGCCCCCAATTTAGGTCAATATCCAGTATTTGAAAAGTGTGTGGTAGGTAGAAAAAGAAGATTTGAGAAAATCTGTAGTGAAACTGTAGAGAAAGAAAAAAATCAAGATGAAGTTGCGCCGAAAAACATGGCGGCCGGCTAGCAGCGGGTCCCGGGCGCTGAGAGAGGTGGTGGTGCGAGTTACCTGTGCAGGCGGCGTATTTGATAGTTGTGCCTGGTTTTTCATCTCGTGTGCTATGCGTTCCGAGGTGTGAGCGAGCGCTGGCGGTGTTGGTGGCTGTTTCGTGGCTGTCCTCGTTCTTTGTTGGGGTGTCTGCTGTGGAGTCTCGGAGTCTCTGCGGTGCATGGCGGCCAGGGAGGCGGAAGGACCTCGGAGCCGGAGTGAGTTGGAGGCGGAGTCAGTGGCAGCGGTAGCTGCAGCAAAATCCGAGCCGGGCTGCTGGGGGAGAGCAGCACACGAGTTAAGGAGAGGTCGGCGCGCTACTGCAGGGATTGGCTACAGAGGAGTTGGGGGCGCGGAAGGGGAGAGGATACAACTCTATTGGGGAGTGACTTTTGGATGTTAAAAAGAATGAAGGTACTGTTGTCCCTGCCCCTGACAATGAGGTCCCAGTAGTTTGGGTGAAGTTACTTCTGTAGGTACTTCGGGATACACGTTGAGAAGCGCTGGGAAGGGAGGTGGCGATAAGATGCTAGTGAAGTGTACAGTTCCCCCCATTAATTCAAAAAAGGCACAAAAGAAAAAGAGCTGTTCTAAACAATGCATTAAATTAGGGAAATATAGTATCTGGGAGCGAAAAGTTAAGACAACTCCATCTCTTAGCTCGTTTTTCTAGACAGTCCCAAAGACCTTAATATTAAAACCTAACCCCATGCAGCCTAGCCAGAACACAAAACTTGAGGTGAATAAAGGGCAGGTGCCCGGCACTGCGTGCACTGAAGGTATACAGGACTGGTCTTTCCATTTGAGTCCCAATCGGTATAAGGCCCTTACGCTAGATATGGACTAGCCAGGACAAGACGAGCATGAAAAGAAAGAATTAGGAGACTTGGCAACAACTAATAAAGCTAAGTTAAATCCTCTAGGAGAGCTAGCCGAGGATGTAGTGAGTACTGATATCCCTGATTCTGCGCAAAATTTTCTAGAGGATAACGAAATTGAGTTTGATAACAAATTTTTTTCTGTAATTGCCCTTTTGAAAAAACTTGATATGGATATGCACAAGGGGTTCAAGGTCTCAAAAATAAATCAAGAAAGTATCCGTGCTTCATGCAGCATATTAGAGGCGAAATTTAACGCGTTAAGCTCTCGCACTGAGGAGTTAGAGGTTGAGGTTAAGAAGATTCCGGAGTCTGTGGCGGATAACCGTAAGAAAATTGAGGAGATTAAGTTCAGAGAGAGGGCGCAGGAGGATAGAGTGGAAAGGCTTGAAAATATGCAAAGACACAACAACTTAAAAATTTTTAAACTACCTCAAGGGAAAGAGGGAACAGACATTAAAAAATATGTGGTACACCTTCTTAAGTGTGAATTAGAACTTGAGGAGGATGAAGAATCGATCTTTGCAGACATACAGAGGGTGCATCATGATCCCTTCAGGCTGAATCTGAATCGTACTAAGCCGAGGAAAATTTTAGTCAATTTTTTGACATATAGGGGGTCATTATGATAGCGGATTTTCCGCATCCTCGGGGCCGGCGGAAGCCTCCGCCGGCCCCGAGGATGCGGAAAATCCGCAGCGGACTGACCAAAGACCCACCGCCAGATTAGGATGGCTGGTGGGTCATGGTTTAGGTCCGCAGCTTTTCCGCCGCGGTCGGATTACAACCGCGGCGGAAAAGCTCTAATATGGTGACGGTGTCTTCCAGACACCGTCCACCATATTAGGATGTGCAGTAAAGTATGCTTTTCCGCGGCGGGTTTTCCGCCGCGGAAAAGCATACGGAACTTCACTGCGGGGGCCCGTTGCGGGCCCCCTAGGTGAAGGGGGGGTGGGGGGTGCACATGGGGGGTACCTATGGTACCCCCTGCATTTGCATGCAGAAAGCGGCAGGCACCGCGCGGTGCCTGCCTCTTTCTGCATGCAAATGCAATGCGTGCCTTTTTAAAATTGCCGCAGGTGCAGCTTGAAGCTGCACCCGCGGCAATGTTAAAAATAGAGGATGTGACCGCCAGGGTGGCGGTCACATCCTAATTGCACAGGAGGGAACTCCGCATGCCAATCGGAGGTTCCCTCCTGCTCTGGGGTTGCGGACGGACGCAAGTCCGTCCGCGATCGTAATCGACCCCATAATTTGAAGGAGAAGATTTTATCGGCTGCTCTTAAAAAGAAAATATTTCAGTTGAGGGGGCAAAAGTCGAAGTAAGATCTGACTTGTCACCAGCTACGGCTAACAGACAGTGGGAGCTATACAAGCGAATGGAGCCGCTTAGGAACTTGGGAGCCACAGTTCAACTTAAGTTTCTAGCATTTTTGAAAGTTATGTGGTGAAATAATATGTACTCTTTCCGAGTGGTTGAAGAAGTGGACACATCTATTGAGCAATGTCAAGAGATGACTTAAGAGGTTAGTTCGTAACCCTGTAGTGTGAAAATTATAAAGTTAGCTCTTAGACTTAGATTTAGATTGCACATATTATATTCACTATTATGCGTTAGTTATACAGCACCACCACTGTAGGCACCTTAAGGGCCGAGGCCATGGGTAAGACGGTTGGGTTTTCCAGGGGGGGAGGGGCAGGGGTTGGTAGGGAGGTAGTAGGGGGTTGGGGTTGGGGGAGGATAAGGGTACGGGAGAAAAGAAAAAAATTCCTCAGAAGCTTATTTGTCACCAGGATGTTTGGAGTATTTTGTTTTGAATTAGATGAGTGGGGCTAGTGCAATAGAACTGAAATTCTTGTTGTGGAATGTTAACGGCCTACGTGTAAAGTCCAGGAGACGGATAATATTAAAGTATTTAGAGGATTCGCTGGCCCAGATTATTATTTTACAAGAGACGCATTTAACTGCCATTGAGAGTAAGGATATTTTTCCGGCCCAATGGTGGGTTGCTCATTCATTTTATACCCCTCAAACTATAGTTACGAAAGGGGTGGCGATCTTGGTTAGGCAAGGGGTAAATTTTGTTGTAGAATCTACAGTGGCAGATGTGAAGGGGAGATTGTTGATTTTGAAAGTAAAAGTGGCAGGGGAGCCTTTAATCATTATTGGATACTACGGTCCTAATCAGGATGATGATGGACCTCTAGATGCTCTAGCTAGTGAATTATTAGGTCTTGCAGGGAAAATTATCATGGCAGGAGACTTTAACATGGTAATGGATAATAATTTAGATCGCTCAGAAATATTGAGAGGGTTGATAAACTCTAAAATGTCCAGTAGAGTTAGGCTGTTGATGTCTCAGTATGGGCTGTGTGATATTTGGAGGGTGAAGTCAGGTCAGCGACTAGGCTACACATATTATAATAAAAAATACAGGCACAGGTCTCGAATAGATTATTTTTTGCTTGACTCTAGATTGAAAGATTTTGTGATGACGGTGGGACATGTAGGTGTTCATATTTCAGACCACTCAGCTATCACTCTGACTATAAAGTTAAAGATGAGTGGATCGGATTCAACCTGGAGGTTAGATCGAACAGTTCTTCTGGATCAGGAAAGCCTAAAAGCCGTAAACGTAGAGTTAGAGGTTTTTCTGAGAAAAACTTGGGCACGGCTAAGATTGAGATAGTATGGGAAACCTGCAAAGCTTTTTTGAGAGGTAGATTGGGAGCTCTGGGAGCAAAGAAGCGGAGATCTTATTACAGTAAGGTGTCAGAGCTGGAAGGAAAAATTTGCACGAATGAAGGCAAGATCATAAACACTGGCGAATCTGCAATAGAGGAGCAGGCTCTACACAATCTGGCAGAGTTGAAATCAGATCTTACGGCAGTCTTAACTTATTGAATCAAAGAAAAGTGGGAAGCGAGTCAATTGGTCCATTTCAACTATGGGGAGGGTTGCAGTAAACTCCTAGCATGGAAAGCGAAAAAAGATCAAGTTCACAATTTTATAAAGGAAGTGAAGCTGTTAGAGTCAGACACCACCATTACTGATAGTAAGGGGATATCAGATGCATTTTTTGATTATTTTTCGAAAGTCTATAGGGAAGATCTAAATCCTGAGCCTTCAGCAATTAGGGGCTGGTTACAGCTCTTGGATCCACTTCCTGCTGAGTTTAAGCAGATATTAAATGGTGAAATATCTCTTATGGAAGTGGAAAGGGCTATAAAGTCAGGAAAGAGAGGTAAGGCTCCTGGGCCAGATGGCCTTCCGGCTGAAGTATATAAAACTTTGATCGGTAATATTGCTCTCGTAATGCTCCAATTTTTTAACATAATTTTTCAGGGGGAGGCTGCACTACCCGAATCATGGAATGAGTCGACTATTGTTTTAATCCCAAAACCAGGAAAATCACCTAAATATTTGGACTCCTATAGGCCAATATTGCTATTAAATTGCGATAATAAACTTTTTGCCAACATTATGGCTGACAGGTTAAGTTTGGTCATTCCAAAATTAGTACATGATGACCAAAAGGGATTTATTAAGGGCAGATTTTTAAAGGAGCTTACTTTTTCATTGATAGGTGCAATGGATATGGCCTCAGCTTATAAACTCCCCTTGGCAGTCTTTTGACCGAGTAAATTGGTCTTTTCTAAAAGCCCTTTTGGGACATCTAAACTTAGGAACATGTTTTAACAACTTTTTGTTATCTTTATACTACTCACCCACCTCCAAGGTATTGATCAACAGGATTTTAACTCAGCCTATTAAGGTGATGCGTGGTACACGGCAGGGCTGTCCCCTGTCTCCCCTATTGTTTGACCTGTATATAGAACCCCTTGCTTGCAGGATTAGGAATGCAGAAAATATCCCCCCTTTTGTTGTGGAGGGGTGGTCTAAGAAAATAGGTCTATATGCAGATGACATAATTATTTACACCCCTGTCTTGCAGCAATCAATTAAAGGTTTATTAGAATTAACCAAAGCTTTTGGACTTGTCTCAGGCTATGAGATAAACGAAGATAAGACCGAGATTATGTCCTGGAATTTAGATACAGAAGGGGCAATATGTAAAGTTGAGATGAGATACCTGGGGGTAAGGATTACACATAACATTGGAGAGCTAACAAAAACTAATTTTTTAAAGATAAAAAGAGAAATAGTTGCCACCTTGCGAGGATGGGCACATCTACCACTCACCCTGTATGGTCGAACGAATCTAGTAAAGATGGTAATCCTGCCAAAATTGTCTTTTTTGTTTGAAACAATTCCCCTGGCATTTAAAAAGGATTGGATTAAGAGGTTACAGAGTGAGATTAGCTCATTTATATGGGCCTCGAAAGGATCCAGGTTGTCCTGTAAAAAGTTAAGAAGAAAGCTTGTTAAAGGGGGATTGGCTGCCCCTGATTTTCAGTTATATTTGTGGGCTTTTCAGTTAAAACATTTTAGAATATTGTTGGACACTCCGACGGTATCTTCTATTGGAAAAATGTTCGCTGCAATGCTTAAGAGCTGCAATTATAAGGAGCACTTTTTTTGTGCAAATTTTCTGATCCAAGGTTTTTTAAGAAAGTGAGGCTCAAGACTTTGCGGGAAGCGGCGGAGCTCTGGTTTAAGGTCAGGAAGGTATTAAAAATTCCCTACTATGGGTATTTGGCCCCAATATGGGATGCCCCAGGGTCACCTCTCTGGTCTAAGGACGTACTGGCTATTCCTCTGAGAGCGGCAGGTCTTGAACGCTATTTCCAGATGGAAAGTTGATTGCTTGAGGGCAAGGCGAGGCGACCTGGGGTAGGGGATTTTCCAAATTTAAGTATCTTCAAAATTGCAGTTGGGCAAGTAACGTGGACTATGTTGTTGGAGTCCAGATGAGCTAGAAGAAAAACTCTTTTCAACTCAATCCAATAAAAAAGAAGTCGCTCTTTGGTACTGGTCGATACTCGAGATGGAAGACAGCCCTTTTCTACTTCCTGAGGTTTTATGGGGTGATTGCTTGCCGGATATTGCTATGGAGAATCAATGGCAAGTAACTATGGCTATGTTATATAAAACAGTTAAGTCTGCAAACTTAACGTGGAACCATTTGTTTACAATTCACAGGGCATACAGGTCTCCCCGTAGAATTTTAAAATGTATGCCCGGCGGAATGATGGAATGCCCCAAATGTAAAAGCCCCAACAAGGACGACCTTCATATGCTTGTGAGCTGTCCGAATATCAGAGAGTTCTGGGAGGCCGTAAGTAATTGTTTGTCACAAGTATTAGACTAGAGGATTGAGGTAAGCTCTGAATAAATTATAACTGGAAGATATGATTTGCAAAGCAAGGATATTGATGATAAAGCTAAACTGGTTTTCTATGGTGCTTTGCTGGCCCGGAGGAGATCTGGAAATTATGGGTTTCTCCAATATCTCTTACTATTTTTTATTGGTTATGAGCCATGAGATACATTGCTAAATTAGATACCTTGGATCAGACAAAGAAAATGCGTACATTTTGGATACCTTTTTTGTTACATTTTTGGTGAGGGAGGAAAAACTTGGCAGGGAATAGGCTAATCAAAGAATAATAATCCAATGATTAGGGTCTTGGCCTATCTCACTGGCGGGTTTTTTTTTCCTTTCACTTAGGAAAAAAGAAAAATAGACAAGGCAGCAGTACTTTTAGAGGTAGACTTGACAAATCTATGTCGGTTTATAATAAGGCATTCCACTGGTTGTAGTACTGCACAAGCCTTGGTCTCTAGAGCTGGTATATGAGATAAAAAGCCCATTGTCGGCATCATTTATGGAAAAGGGTGGCAAAAAGGGTAATGAGGATTAAGAAACAAAAAACAAGATGAAGTTGCGCCTGCAAACAAAAAGAAAAAGGACAGTGTTGAAGAGAATGTTGGCTATCGGTTTGAAAATAGTTGTGGTGTCAACTGCTATGATAATGCAGTTGTTAATTTTGTTTTTGTTCTTGAAAGTTTGCAACAGCAAATTGTTGAAAATCGGGATGAAAGATTCTGTTCATTGTTGTATTCTGTTTATGAGAAATGTAGTAGTGATAAAAGTAAAATACAAAGTGTTTCTGATATTCAAAATGTTTTGGACATATGTTCTGGTTCTAGTCAATTTACACAGAATATTCAGCAAGATTGTCAGGAATTTTTAATGTTTATGTTTGGTGTACTGGAAGATGAAGGTATAGATATTGAAAACCTCTTTGGCCTTTCTTATAAATGGCAAAATGACGGTCAAAATTGTTTGTTTACATGTAGCACTAACATAGACACTGAAAGATTCATATATTTGACTTTACCTGACTGTGAATCAGTGTGATTTAACAATATAATTAGAGGAACAAGTCAAAACATGGAATGTAGCCAATGTAAATCAGAAATGTCATCAACATTATTTATACAAAGATATGGACAGTAAGTAATTTTAATACTGCAACGTTTTAGAGCTGATGGAAACTTTAATTAAGATATTTGTAGCTGGTCAAGTTTCAATATCAGGAATAACTTTTGTAGCTGTTGCATTTATTTTTCATGATGGACCTTCTACAACATCTGGACATTACACTGTTTATTTAAAATGTCTGAAAGGTTGGATACATTGTAACGATAGTCAATTAGTTTTTAAGCAACTTTTGCCTAAAGAGTTACCAAATTCTTATGTAATATTTTTTTAAAACAATATTTTAAGATCAAAATTTGGCCATGTAGGATTACTACTGTTAAGGTAGATTAGTCTGGTGTTGTAGAGTATTTTGTAAGTGAGGGTGAGGAGCTTGAAGGTGATCCTCTTGTAGATATTGAGGCAGTGTAGGTATATCAGGTAGTGGGTGATGTGGCTGCAGCAGGGGACATTTTAGATCAGTCAGGTGGAGGTGTTTTGCCACAGTGTATTCTGCTGCTGATGAGGGCCTGTGTCACTGTTCTTCTTTTGTTAAGGATCCACTTGTAAATGTTGCGGAGCATGTGGAGGGTGTCATAGCAGTACGAGGAGATGGTGTAGACTTGCTTACACATGGAGAGGGAGGAGTTGAGGCTGAATACTAGGTTGTGGACATGATTAGTAGGCGTTGGTACTGTCTACAGTGTAAGCAGCTAGCAGGAGTCGTCCGAAGCTGAGGGGGTGGGTCTGAGGATGAGTACTTTCATCTTGTGCAAGTTCATGTTTAGAGAGCTGCTCTTTATGTAGTTGGTGACGTCCTTCATTGTGTCATGGAGGTTGCTTTTGGTGGTATGTGGCTTCTTGGTGAGGAAGAGGATGAGCTGGGTGTTGTTGTCGTAGGAGATGTTGTTAAGGTTGTGATGGTGGGCTACTTGTGTGAGTGTGGCCATGTAGATTTAGAATAGCGTCGGGTTGAGAGATGAGCACTGGGGGACGGAGCAAATGATGTTGGTGGTTTTGGATCAGAAGGCTGGGAGGAACTTGCTCAGAATTACTATTGAACAATTTCCAAAGTAAGAATTTGATGCATACTATTTGGCCGTGCGGAAAAGTATGTGAAACCAATAACGAGTTTTTGTTGTATATTTTGTCAGCATATATTTGTAAGTAACATTATTTACAGTGTATGAAAATTAATCATAATGTTTTGTTATTTTATGATTGTTTGAGATGTGTCATATTTACGTAAGAAATTGCTCTTAGAAAAAAACATTTAAGATGCGTTTTATTTCTATTTTTTAGATTGTTATTGAGAATGTTGAATGTTTTTTAAAAGATAATCTTACTGATTGTCTTTTTTTTTGCCCGCAGTTATGTGATGAGTACTATTGAACTCACTGTTTCTAGTGAAATTCAATATATTCTAAGAACAGCAAAAAAGGCAAATGCAATACTTTACAAATTATTTTGTGTTGTAAAAGATGTATTGTAACTGTATTTTCTTGGGTCTTCCACAGATGGTAATTTTATAATATATAATTTTTTTATTATTTATTATGCTTAAGGTTAGTACAAGTAACAGTTAAAAATGGTCGATGGAATGTGCTTCAACCAAGCTGAAGTAACAAAACATGGATGGAGAACATAAGTGTGTAAAAATTGTGTCATATGGTTACTACGTTTCTATATATTGTGTTAAGTTAGCATGTGCTTATTAAATGTTTAAACTCAATATTTTCTTCCATCTTGAGTTTGCACACGACACCTAATTGTTATTGTAGCTTTCAACCCAGACGAAAGATGTGATTTATTTGAGAATAATATGTTATTTGCTCTAGTATCAGTCGTGCTTGGTACACTTGGTACAACTGTCTGTACACCGAGAACTGCACACTCTAAGAATAACCTAACACAAGGTTGCTGAAGGCCTGATCCTCGCACCACGTTAGACATAACACAAATAATGTTGCTGCCAACATTGGGCTCTACGCGAGTTTAAGATACAGTTACAGGGAATGAATCAACACACTTGATGCTGAGCATGCAGAGAGCTTGTAGCTGTTGATGTGATCTCCTCCTACTGAGAATTAGAGGTATGGGTCCGCCCTGCTAAGAACCCAGATGAGACCTTCTTAGATATAATATAATATCCTAAATAGGGTGCGCGAAATATAGGTGATACAGAATTCTATAGATTTTGCATCATAACATGCTATCACCTTTTGCTTACTATGGATTAGTGACTATGCTGCTGACTCTGATTTTTGTAATATGTATGTTGATATTATACAAGATACTGCGTTTGAGAATGCTGCATTGAAAAATAAACATTTCAAACTTGCACGTGTATTCTTTGCCTCCCAGTTTCGGTTTGGAATGATAATATAACGAAAGAGTGTTCATGTGTTCCACGATACCTGAGGTACTCTAAGTTCATGTTCTGGATTGTCTAAGTCATTGGTAAGTTATTTACTACCGATGAGACACTGTAGCTAGCTTGGTAAGGGGATTTCTGAAACAAAGGTGAGTTGTGGGTCACCCTAACTCACCCAGGTTCTAGATCTCTGTGCACAGTTCTGTGGGAGAACGGAAACCCTGCTACATGGCGCCCATACGTTGATTGGCCTTATATCATGACACTCGAGTAGTATATCATTCAAACCTTAACGCCTTCATTCCCGTTTCCGGAAAACGGCAGTGTCGGAGAAACCTACCTATTTTTGTAATAGGTCTTTTTCAAGCTTGAATCTATCTGTAAACGGTTTCTTTGAGTTACTACCCAGTTGTGCTACAAAGTGATCTTTGTGTTTTCGCTTTCCTGTGCTGACATGGCACAAGCCGTGGACATCCCGCAGCATAGTCGCATTGCGGTGCGTGACCATTTGCGGATGTATGATGTTCCTGTGGAAGGCTTGGCTGTGGTTCTGGTGGTGAGTGCGGAACATGCTTACCCATACGAACTGTTTTATTCGTGGGTGACGTTTCCGCCAGTGAACGCTAATTCTGGTGTGTTCCACTCATACACTGCTTCGGATGTACCGGTTGCATATGCTCCGTACAGAGCACTGGAAGTTCTTATTGATGCTTGGCAGCATGGAGTTTGGTTTGGTGGCGCCCTACCGCACGCTTTAACCGCTCCGAGGTTAGGTCCTTTGTCCATTCCGGGCACACCTTGGCCCGCTTTGGCTGGATTCACTCCTCACCCTCAACGCGCCACTTGTAACGTGGCTGATCTGCGGCGGCTTCATGAAGTCGCGGTGGGAGTGATTAGAGCGCTTGTTCATTACACTAGCCGTAATGTTCAGGACGCGGCCCCTAGGGGCGCACAGCTTCGTGCAGAACATGCTGGTCTGAAAATCCATCCGGTCATGGTTAATTCCGTGATGGGTAAAAAAGCCCCAGGACAGGGATGATTTTCCGTTCTGGCTTGCTGAGAAATTCGGCCAGCTGGAAGCTGTGTTTCCCAACACAAGTCCGGGTGATAAACACTGGATTCTTACACTAAGTTTGCCGAAAGATTTGGCTCCTGAACTTGTTGACTGTGAGACCTGGGGCAAGACTTTTGCAGCGGTCTATTCGAGGTGCTATGGCTCCCCGTCTGTGACCAATCTAGGTGGGGTCCTTAAACGTGTTCAAGACGAACACGGACCGGAGTCGGCTGTTGAATTGGGTATGCGCCTGTGTGGCTCCTTTGATGTGGTTTGCGATCTGATCCTTGCGAATGTCAAGGGGGATGCAGTGAACTTTCAGGTTGCTAACGCATTGGCGTTGGTTCCAGAGGCCGAACGACCCCGACGGTTAGCAAGGATAATTGTAGCTGCTTACAAAATGGTAGGCCGCAATGCAATGGGGGTTAAAGCTTTTCCTGATAAGGAGAAGAAGCAGCCCCAGGGTCAGACATCGGAAACTAGTGGTCAACAAAAGTCCAAGAAACAAAATTGGCCTAAAAAGCAGAATCAGGGTAAGCAACAACAACAACAAACACAGATTTCTGCTCCTGCGTCTCCGTTGCCTGCGCAGTCGGATCGAGTTTATGATTTGCGCGACCGCGCGATGATTAAATCACCTGAGAGGTTTCAGGCTTCTGACCAACGCTCTCCTTGTTCCTTTCAGGACTCATCGGCTCCGTCAACCGGTGGTGGAGGGGGCGGCAGGGGCGGGGTGGCTAGCAAGGACATGGTCAGCCCCGCCCGCGTGCCGGTGGAGATCAGCAGGAAGGCTCTACGCCCAAGAGACCACAGTTTACTACGAAGAAAGACGCCGCCCTGACCGCACATCGTTATGCCCCAGATAGTGAGAACGCGGCTTCGGAATCTGACGTGGGCTCTGACCTTGCTGGACAGCGCAGCAGAGATTACCATAGTGAGAGAGGCCCTCCGTCCACTGTTGAAGGTGACAGCGACTGATTCTTATGTTGTGATTGAAACTGCTGATACGCATGTTGCTCCCCCTGAACGTCTTTTTGAAATTGTCCTGCTAATTGAAGGTGACATGCAGCGAACTGTAAAAGGGGTATTTTGGGAAAATCTCTCGTCTACATATGACATTTTGCTTTCGGAGGCTGACTGGCCCCCACCTTTTGTTCTCGCAGCTCCGCGAGGGGAGGAGGTAATCCTACCCAGCTTCGCGCACACTGTGCCGAGGGTGGAAGCGCTGCATTTTGCAGAAGAGTGGGCTCTGGCGCTTGCGCCGGCTGTGTACCGTAATCAGTGTGGTTGGGATAAATTGTCACCAAGCCACGAGATTCCTTTACGGTCTCAGCCACAGCCTCAACCCCAATATCCCATACGGCGTGAAGCCAAGGCTTCAGTCGCGGCTATCCTTGAACAATTGGAATATCAAGGTGTAATTGAAACATGCGTGTCACCGATGAATAACCCCCTTTTTACTGTGAACAAGCCGGACGGCTCATATCGTTTGGTTTTGGATTATAGGCATTTAAACTCGCATTGCCGTAACTGCGCAGTACAGAATACTCATGGCTCTGCGTTAGTGAATTCTCTTGAGCGTAAACGGTTTAAAACCACGCTTGACATTTCCAATGGTTTTTATGCCCATAGGCTAGACGGTCTAAGTTCCCAATGGACCAGTTTTACATGCGGCGGTGTGCAAAAAATGTTTCGACGACTCCCAATGGGCTACAAGAACAGTCCTGGAGTATTCTCCGCACGCATTGTCTCTCTGCTGGAGAGCTTCGACCCAGTTGCTTTTTCGTATGTGGATGACATTTATCCCACAGACGACGATCTTTGGGAGCATCTGTGTCGAGTAAATAGCATAATTTGGAACTTTGCTGACATAGGTTACACGTTTAACTTTGCAAAGTCGCACATTGCAGAGTATACAGTGTTGTTTCTGGGTTACGAGCTTAACAACGAAGGGAAGGGTTTAGCACCCCATTTCCTGGAGAAATGCGCACAGTTGCGTTCTCCGACAACACTGAAAAAATTACAATCTCTTCTGGGCTTTTTGAATTTCGGAAGAACTTACATTCCGGAATATGCCCAGGGTATCAAGCCTTTGTATGCTTTGATACAACCATCTTTTTCCAAATCATGCTGGCTGCCTGAGCATTCAGCCATTCTGCAGTCTTTGCAGGCTGATTTGCTCGCTTCTGAATACTTACAGACCCGTGATAACCAAACCAACCTGGTGATAAGAATTATCCCTGGGGCGGTGGGTTTCACGTACCTGACTTTTAATGAAGGAGATACAGTACCTATTGCTTACAAGTCACACTTGTACACTTCGGCTGAATTGCGTTTTTCTACTGTGGAGAAAGTTTTAACGGCTGTGCAGATGGCAATTCTTAAGGAACGTGCCCTGTCACAAGGAAAGCGCATGTTGGTTGTTACCCCGTGTCCTGCCTTAGAGGCGGTTACGAAAGCCAGTGTACCTAATTCCAAAGCTTTGCACCCTCGGTGGAATCAATGGGCTGCGTCCTTGACGTCCCAGGATGTCACGTTTGTTTTTGACGCCACTTTACGGTCGCAGGAGTATTTACAGTATGAATTTGTTCATCCTGCTCCATTAGCAATGCGGCCGTTGGAGGATTTCCATTGCATCATTTACACTGATGGCTCGGCGCAGGTTGCGCATGGCTCTAAACATGCCTACGTTTCCGCTTGCGCCATTGTGGTTGGTGCCATGGTGAACGATGAGTTCCAGTCCAGCGTCGTGCACACGCAGACGCTTGGGGACTGCACCGCACAATTAGCAGAGCTTCGTGCTCTGATGCTTGCATTGGAGTACGCAGATCCTAGTGTGACGACTTTGATCGTAAGTGACTCTTACTACTGTGTCCAGTCTTACAATGAAAACTTGTTCTTTTGGATTCAGAATGAATTTCGTGATTCCAAAGGTAGCACAATAAAACATAAAATGATCTGGGTCCGAGTGGCGGAACTTAAAGAGAAGTTGCCGCTCGTGTTTGTGATTCATACTCTCGGTCATCAGCGCGTTGGGGTCCACGCTGTTGGCAATTCGCTTGCTGATGAAGCAGCGAAGTCAGCGGTATCAAAATACTTAGTTGCAGCGGTCACGAGGTCCAAAAGCAAAATAGATGATGACATCTTGGCAGCAGTTGCTGCAACAGGGAAGGGAAGTAAATATCCTGCTGGGTTCCCTTCTAAATACACATACCACTTAAGTCCCGATAAGGTTCCTTATGTGAAAATCCCTGATGTTGGCGAACGTCTAGTTCCCAACTCGGATCGCAGGGCTGCTTTGATTGCAGCGGCTCATGAAGGTGTGGCGTCTGCGCATGCGGGCGTCTCAGCCACTGTAACTCAGCTACAACAAAGATTCTGGTGGCGGGGACTGTACAAACAGACGCGCGATTATGTTCTGCAATGTGACATTTGCCAGCAGATTAAACCTTCAACTGCTGCGCGTCCGCCTCAGACACAGTTGTACATCTCGAATAAACCGCTTGGATGCGTTTATTTGGATCACTGCGGTCCATTTTCTTCTGATACTGCATACAAGTACATCTTAGTAGCAGTAGATTCATGCACACGCTTTGTGTGGGTATGGCCACATCGGAGCGCTGATTCACGTACTGTCATTAAGGATTTGCGAGTCTTTGTGGGAATTTTTGCCTGTGGTACCTTCCATTCGGATCAGGGTCCGGCTTTTGCCTCTAAGGCGTATAAGGATGCTATGGTTTCGATGGGGGTCCAAGTCAAATTTTCGAGTCCCTACAGACCTGAGGGTAATAGTGTAGTTGAACGAATGAACCGCAACTTAAAGCAATCTTTGACAGCTCGAGTTATAGGCACTGGCAGATACTGGTTAGCCCACCTCATAGGCGTGCAGCGTGCGCTTAATAATCTCCCTAGAAGGTCTCTGGGTGGGCGGACCCCATACGAAATGCTCTTTGGTATCAAGATGTATGTCCCTGACCTCGATGGGCTGGACTGCAAGGCCCAGACCACGGCCTTTGACGTAGATGAACATTGCAATGTTTTACAGAATCTACAAAAGACCAGAGACAATCTGGCAAAGGAACATTTGCCCTCCACATCGGATGATGCGCTGCAGGTCCCGGTAGTTGGCTGGCTACCCCAAGTTGGAGAACTGGTTCGAGAGAAGATCGATAACAAGAAAGAGTTTGGTCCCTCATATCGTGCACCGGTTCGAGTTCTTGGAGTGAAGGGCACGAGAACAGTCATTTTACCACCACTTCCAGGTCGTAAGGAAAACAGATTTATTTCTATTGACAATGTCAAGACACACAGGGTGGCCGATTCTTCATAGCATGACACCGGCTGTATCCTGTCCTTCCATGGTGAGGCACTCTGTGCTAGCAATAACATCTGGTGCAGAACAGGAGGTGTCCCTCGAGATGCCTGCCATATCCAGTCCTTTATTAAATACTGTTCCTGTTACTAACATTGATGAGCTGAATTACACTTATCCTGCTGATTTATTGATGCCTGATTTACAGACCCATTTGGCAGACCAATCCAGATTCTCTTTTGACTCTGATTCGGAAATTTCAAAGAAACCCTCAACTGTTGCAAAATATGCCAAGTTATTTAAAAAACATTTTTTGATTCCCCCATGGACATACATTTGGTTGATCCTATTTTCATTTTACCTTTTTATGTCAATTGGTTTTGTGTTTTATTTTTTCCGTCTGATTGATGGTCACTACGTTAAAGAAAGAACAGGAATTCGGTACCTAAATGGAACATTGGCCCCTCTTTCCTCTTCACATTCAGCGCACAGACTGAAACGAAACTTAAATACAGTCAATATTACTGCTTGGCCTGTCCTTGATGGAATTGTGTGGGATGCGGTTAGGTTTCAGATACATGGGCCCACTGAAGTGATTAATGTTCCAAATGTGCTTAGAGTAAACATGGGAGATGTGATTAAACAAAATATACGTTCTGATGATTGGGATATTCAGGCCGTAGAAGCATTAGTTTCTGATTTGAAGTATTATGCTGCCTTCGATGCTGAGGATCTGTATTCAGATTCTACTAATTATGGTGATTTGTTTTGTTTTCAACATTATGGTAATCATTTTTTAAATAAGACAAATTCCAGGAGGGTTGCTATAAATTATACACAATGGGAACATTGCCCTACTCCATTAGGTAGCAGCTCCAATACGTTTCTGAAAAAATACACTTATTTCACAGACTTTAATCAATCTAATCCCGTTTCATTTTATTTTAAAATGACACAAAAGTCCATGTCCAAAGTCAGACTTACCGATACCAAATTGCTGTATTCGAAGTCCTTTCTAGACAGGTTGGCTGTAGATGGCTACGAGTTTTGGAAGGGAACAATTGACCTTAAATCGGTTTGGGGTACCAGAGATTGGCAGGTACAAGGCAATGAGGCTCTGCACCGTGCATGTCTCATCCCGAATCACATGTTGTTTTTAAATTCATCCATTTTCCAAACAACATGCTTTGGATTGGCTACTTCTTAAAAATTAAATACACCGACCATCCCAAATTTAGAGGAATATTCAGGTTGGGGTAATTTTACTGATTTGTCCATTCATGAGTTACAAGCTCTTTTGCACAATTCATCCTTTAACATTTCCGGTTTGGATTCCAAGGGTTGGCTGGTATGGCAGAAGAGTGCTGATTCTTGCCAACGCTGTTTTCTGGGTTTGGCTAAGGGGTTCACAGAAGTCAGACCCGATCCCCATTTTGAAGGAGACTATACTGTCACAACTTATTCTGGGGGGAAGATGTGTCAGAATTGGTTACAACATTCCACATTAGCTGCAGTTAAACTACATCTGTCTTTATTAAATGATAATGTGGATTTGAACGATTTTATAAAAGGCCCAGCTAAAGGAAGATCTAAACGATGGCTGTATGCGATTTACAATAAAATTTGGAAAGTTTCACAAATTGAGGCTGCTAGACGCCTGAGAGCTATTGATCAAGCAAATTTAGAAAAGGTGCTTGCAGTTGTCGATAACAGTATTAACACGCTTTCTTCCCGAATTTACAGGTTGAACAATATTGTGTCTTCTGTTGTAGACATTGTACATGATGAAGTGTCCGTGTTATATCATGGTCAAAATCAATTGCGTTCTGTGATGCAGTTTGCTTGGACACTACAGACTCTTAAGTCTGGTCGAGTGCCTTGGAATTTTATGAACGTTTCATCACTATTTGCCCCATTTAATTTGACTGAAAAACAGCGCATGCTATCAATGAGAGATGCAACATTTTCTATGTTACATATTGAAAAATTAGAATCTTTGCCCTTTTCTGTGGCTGAGGTGACTGCTGCTACATGGCTTATCCATGGTGTTATCACCTTACCTTTTGCTTTGTATAAATTTACAAATTGTATGAAATATATAGCCATTGGGCGATATGAACCGTTAGGCAGTGCTTTCCTACATGAGACATGGTCTTTACCATACACTTACAGATGCCTAAAAGAGGGAAATGAAGTGAATTTGAATGGTGAAGAATGTACACAGTCGCCTGACCGTTCACTAATATGCAGACACATCCAGTTGCATGGTTCTTGTAATCAGGACAAACCTAATTTGGCCTGTGTTTTGAAAGGGACACCAGTTCCTGCAATAGTTCCCACGTTCACTTTATTGTCCAACGGTAGTTATTTACTTTTGAATAACGAACTTTGTTGTGGGTTACAGGCCGGTATCGCTTATGTGGTTACCGTTTCAGAGAGGGTGGTTTGCTGCAAAAATGTGTTATATCCACCCACGCATGGGAATTCAGATGTTTTAATTTGGCCAAGAATATCAACCTTGAGAGCTGAGTTCAATGGTTTAAGCCGTATAAGAGCCCTTTTGTCTCAAAAGCAGGTGGCCCTGAGCTCTGCCCGCGAAACTTATGTCCTTCACATAGCAAACACACGCACAGAGGTGCAAGCCCTTTTAAGTACTGATTTGCCGTTTCATTTCTGCGAGCTGGTTCATCAAATCTTCAATGCCTCCTCCACAGTAGGCCTGGCTCATTTTTTTAAATTAGTTAGCAGTGGTCTCGTGACTACGTTTGAAAAAGTATTTGGTATTATCCCTGCGTTCTCTCATTCTATATTCGGAAGCCTGTTTGGCGGATTTCCTGTTTTGCTGGCTTTGGCTGCAGATGTTCTGGTGATATTTTACTTTATAAAACATGGATGCCCATCCTGCGCAAGGAAACGCTCAGCCCCTACTGATGCAGTTTCGCAACCGAATGCTTGATTACTATGGCTCCTTGCCGCTTGCGACTTTAAGCACGGCTTTTGGATTATCATTTCGATTTTCCTATTTCACATGTGTCCAGCCTGTGTTTCATTGCCTGAGCTGTGATTTCGACTGGGCCATTGATTTGTATCTCTGCTTACCGACTTCACCTGACGTCGACTTTGATCAGCTGATGAACCCCGTAGTGGCTCACAAGTTGGTCTGTTCTGGCGAAAGGGTTATGGCTGTGGCAGCGATGCATGGACTAATGGGTCAGTGGGACATATTCGCAGCGGCGCATGACTTTCTGGCACATAGCATTCTCGAGAACCCACTGAGTTGTCCTCTGATGTTGCTAGAGGAATCGGTGTTGGAGGAGCACGTATATTCTTTCCCATTGCTTAATTGGATGGCTGAACTGTTTTCGGATGATGACAGTGATTTCATGTTGGAAGCTGTAGCTACCTATTTTGCATATTCATTCAACCCATGAGTGACTTTGAAGACTTTCATTATTATGGCACGTGACTTTTTAGTAATTCTGAATGGTGCCTTTGTTTCAATACGAACATTCGATTTTCATATGTTCTGGGCCTATGAACTGAGAGTAGGCCTTAAATTCCTCTTTTAAATTTTGTGTGGCCACTATAGGCATTCATACATATTTTTGTTTTTAAATTTTACATACATTTGTATACATTTAGCTTGGCTCAATATCATTGAACTCTGCTTTCATGTTTTACCTTTCAGATGGTAATGGCTTGTGTTTTAGCGTTTTTAAACCGTCCTCGGATCATTGGGGGGGTGTCATATGGTTACTACGTTTCTATATATTGTGTTAAGTTAGCATGTGCTTATTAAATGTTTAAACGCAATATTTTCTTCCATCTTGAGTTTGCACACGACACCTAATTGTTATTGTAGCTTTCAACCCAGACGAAAGATGTGATTTACTGAGAATAATATGTTATTTGCTCTAGTATCAGTCGTGCTTGGTACACTTGGTACAACTGTCTGTACACCGAGAACTGCACACTCTAAGAATAACCTAACACAAGGTTGCTGAAGGCCTGATCCTCGCACCACGTTAGACATAACACAAATAATGTTGCTGCCAACATTGGGCTCTACGCGAGTTTAAGATACAGTTACAGGGAATGAATCAACACACTTGATGCTGAGCATGCAGAGAGCTGGTAGCTGTTGATGTGATCTCCTCCTACTGAGAATTAGAGGTATGGGTCCGCCCTGCTAAGAACCCAGATGAGACCTTCTTAGATATAATATAATATGCTAAATAGGGTGCGCAAAATATAGGTGATACAGAATTCTATAGATTTTGCATCATAACATGCTATCACCTTTTGCTTACTATGGATTAGTGACTATGCTGCTGACTCTGATTTTTGTAATATGTATGTTGATATTATACAAGATACTGCGGTTGAGAATGCTGCATTGAAAAATAAACATTTAAAACTTGCACGTGTATTCTTTGCCTCCCAGTTTCGGTTTGGAATGATAATATAACGTAAGAGTGTTCATGTGTTCCACGATACCTGAGGTACTCTAAGTTCATGTTCTGGATTGTCTAAGTCATTGGTAAGTTATTTACTACCGATGAGACACTGTAGCTAGCTTGGTAAGGGGATTTCTGAAACAAAGGTGAGTTGTGGGTCACCCTAACTCACCCAGGTTCTAGATCTCTGTGCACAGTTCTGTGGGAGAACGGAAACCCTGCTACAATGGTTTGTATCTTTTAAAGAAATTTCAAAAATGTATATACTTAGTGTACCTGTCAGAACCCCTAATCACTCAGTGGATACGATAATGACTTATCTAAACCCTAGCTGGCGCAGGAGAGATGAAGAATCTGTAAGGAAACAGACTTGGAGTGCTTTAGTGCAACAGAGGAATTCTAAGATGGCTGCCTCGAGGAAAGACGCGGTGGCGGTCTAGTCATTTACCAGACACCTGTGGGGAATGCTTGGTGAGGTGTGCGCTCCCTAATGAGTGTGCACTTCACCTAAAACGCTCCCGAGTTCAGACTCGTTTTCAATTGCTCCATAGATATTCCTGAAGAGAAAGCACAAATATTTCTGTGAGAGTTAAAGATGGTTCCGAGTTAAACTTACCTTAGTTACTGTGCCCGCAACTAGAATTCAGAAAAGGGGGTGGTGATGAACAGAGTGTCTGAATTAAACAGACCACTCTTACCCAGTCCAAAGATCAGGGCTTGATCCATCACCGTTTTTTAGCTCACTGCACCATCTCAGCTCAGAACCTGGCTACATGCAAATTAGTCTGTTCCTGTGATGAACACCCCCTTTTCTGAATCGTTTTTGGCCACTATAGGTGTGGCAGGGTATACTCAGACATGAGTCCCTTTCTCACTGCACCATCAGGATTCAAGCAAGCCGGGCCGAAGACGGCTGAAATGCCAGAAACCGGTCCCTGGTAGCTTGTCTCCTTTCTGGTGAAGAATTGGCTTGGTAGTTTAGTCTGCCCTGTTCCCATGATGCACTGGGCCAGGGACAGACTGATTTGCATATAGCCAGGTTCTGAGCTGGGATGGTACAGTGAGATAAATAACGGTGATGGATCAAGCCCTGATCTTTGGACTGGGTAAGAGTGGTCTGCTTAATTCAGACACTCTGTTCATCACCACCCCCTTTTCTGAATCGTTTTTGGCCACTATAGGTGTGGCAGGTTATACTCAGACATGAGTCCCTTTCTCACTGCACCATCAGGATTCAAGCAAGCCGGGCCGAAGACGGCTGAAATGCCAGAAACCGGTAGCTTGTCTCCTTTCTGGTGAAGAATTGGCTTGGTAGTTTAGTCTGCCCTGTTCCCACGATGCACTGGGCCAGGGACAGACTGATTTGCATATAGCCAGGTTCTGAGCTGGGATGGTGCAGTGAGATAAATATTGGTGATGGATCAAGCCCTGATCTTTGGACTGGGTAAGAGTGGTCTGCTTAATTCAGACACTCTGTTCATCGCCACCCCCTTTTCTGAATCGTTTTTGGCCACTATAGGTGTGGCAGGGTATACTCAGACATGAGTCCCTTTCTCACTGCACCATCAGGATTCAAGCAAGCCGGGCCGAAGACGGCTGAAATGCCAGAAACCGGTCCCCATTAGATTGTCTCCTTTCTGGTGAAGAATTGGCTTGGTAGTTTAGTCTGCCCTGTTCCCATGATGCACTGGGCCAGAGACAGACTGATTTGCATATAGCCAGGTTCTGAGCTGGGATGGTGCAGTGAGATAAATAACGGTGATGGATCAAGCCCTGATCTTTGGACTGGGTAAGAGTGGTCTGCTTAATTCAGACACTCTGTTCATCACCACCCCCTTTTCTGAATCGCAACTAGAAATCAGCTTCCGAGTTAAAAAAGCCCAAACATTGCACAGTAGTTGATTATTTCCCATTGCATCTCCTTCCGGGCAGACAGACTCAGTCGTGTTCAGCACCTGAGAAGCAGAGAGAACAAGAAACCACTCAAGAAAGCTAAGTGATACGTTTTATATATATATATAGAGCCACGAGACACGCCTCTCGTGCAGGCCACGCCCCCTCCTGATTAAGGTAAAGATAAAAGCGCACCGATTTCTAGCGCTCAGACAGTAACAGATACCTCCTGAGGTGGAAAGCCGGGAGCTGCGAGAGACTATTGTTTTAAAAATTGTTGTGATTATTCTGATTTTAAAAGAACATCACTTACCCCTCTGAGCACTATTCACCTCGAGCAGCCTCACTCCCTGCACAGCCGATCTAGAGCTGGTGGGGGCTATTGTTAGTAATTGCGCCGCCATTGAGAGCCACGAGACACGCCTCTCGTGCAGGCCACGCCCCCTCCTGATTAAGGTAAAGATAAAAGCGCGCCGATTTCTAGTGCTCAGACAGTAACAGATACCTCCTGAGGCGGAAAGCCGGGAGCTGAGAGAGACTATTGTTTTAAAAATTGTTGTGATTATTCTGATTTTAAAAGAACTTCACTTACCCCTCTGAGCACTATTCACCTCGAGCAGCCTCACTGCCTGCACAGCGGATCTAGCGCTGGTGCGGGCGATTGTTAGTAATTGCGCCGCCATTGAGAGCCACGAGACACGCCTCTTGTGCAGGCCACACCCCCACCCCACACTCTTCCCCCTCCTATAAAAAATGTGCTTTCACTGGAAGCGCAGCGGACGAGAGCAGCGGGCGCGACGTTTGCTCGCCGAAGGCGTGCTTAAGGCAAGCTCATCTGTGCTCGTCCGCACCGAGACCAGGCCTAGGGCCACCCTCCCTACACCCGACCCACAAAACTCAGGCAGTACAGCGCCGTAAAGCTCCTGGAACTAAGGTCCCAACAAAAAGTGTGCAGCCAGCACCCGTTTCACGCAGAAAAACTCCCACAAACCTGTAATATCTGCAAATCGACCCTCAAACCCCAGCTGGCCTTAGACCAATTCATCAAGTACCGCATGTTCATGCTGAATTGCAGGTCCCTACCCAAACATAGCGAGGAATTTGCACTCCTGATGGAAGAACATATGCCTGACATTGTCTTCCTGACGGAAACTTGGCTTACCTCTGACTCCGACCCGGCCCTGGTCACAGCCCTTCCACATGGCTTCCAAATCTCTCGTCAGGACCGGCCTGAAGGTAGAGGAGGAGGCTTAGCAATCATCTATAAAGAGCAGTTCCTCTGTCGAGTCATCCCAGAAACCATCCCGGATTGTGAGAGCCTAGCCTTCAGTCTCGAACTCTCCCCAAACAACTGCTTTTCAGGTACTCTAATTTACGGCTCCCCTGGTCCCCCCAAGCAATTCCACAACCATCTTGCTTCAATTATGGCCGAACAAGCCAGCACCTCCTCTAACTTCACCTTGCTAGGAGATTTTAACTTTCATTTTGATTCTGTAGCAGACCATATGGCAATCACACTCACAGACGACCTAGCAGCACTGCAATTACTCCAATCTGTCAGCTCCCCAACCCACGTTAAGGGCCACTTGCTAGACCCAGTATTTAGCAACTGCGTAAACCTGGAAACTGGTCTACCTATCCCCCTTCCATGGTCTGACCACCTATTGGTTCCCTTCTCATGGACCACACCTAGGCTGTTAACCGTCAGACCCACAGTAAGAATAGCCAGACCCTGGTCTCGCCTCTCAACCGAAAAATGGACCACCAAATCGGCCAGCAACCTACCTAGCCGTAATGAGGATCCCTGCCTCGCAAACCAGACATATCAAGATTGGATCACTCAAGCACTCGATCACTCCCTACCCAAAAGAAAAACCAGAACTAAACGTCCTCACAAGTCCGCTCCCTGGTATTCAGAAGCCCTCAGGGCAAAGAAACGCCAGTGTAGGCAAGCTGAAAGGAAATGGCGTCTGGACTCCTCACCAGGAAACAAAACTCAATACCGAAAAGTAATCAAAGAATACAAAGAAGAAATAATAGCCAGTCAAGCAGCACACTTCTCTAACAAAATTATTTTAGCTAAATCTAAACCTAGAGAAATTTTCCAAATTGTGAAACACCTTTCTAAACTGCCACCTAACCTGCTTGAGAACAAATCCACAGAGCACTGTAACAACATGGCAGATTTCTTCCTTCAAAAAATTAATAAAATCTATGAATCCTTTGCCCCCCTGTCCACCACCCCCCCAACTCAGTCCAACTCTACCCTGACACTCCCTGTATCTCAGCCTCCTCCCACACTGGACCATTTACCCCCCTCAATCTTGCGACCCTAGAATCCGTTGCCCGGAAAGTCAAATCAGGCTCCCCTGATGACCCAGCTCCACCAGACATCGTCATGCCAGCTTCCCAAGTCACTCTGCCCATCATAATGGATCTCCTGAACTCTTCCATCAACGCCGGCATAGTTCCACCTGAATGGAAACAAGCCATGGTCCGAGCCCTGCTAAAGAAACCTAGCCTGGACCCTTCAGACCTCAGCAATTATCGGCCAATCTCTCTGTTGCCCTGGCTGAGCAAAATCCTAGAGAGACACATCAACGGCCAACTCGTCGCCTACCTAGAAAACCATCATTTGTTGGACCCCACCCAAATGGGCTTTAGACCTAAACATGGAACCGAAACCGCGCTCATCATGGTAACAGAGGAATCCAGAACCATCCTGGACCAAGGAGGATCAGTGGCAGTGATCCTCTTTGACTTAAGCGCGGCCTTCGACACGGTCAGCCATGACATCTTGCTTGACCGGATGTCGAATATCGGCATAAAAGACAAAGCATGGCTATGGTTCCAGTCCTTCTTGAAGGACAGATCCTTTAGGGTATTTGACGGCGAGGCAATATCTACGAGCAGACCATTAAGATGCGGAGTACCACAAGGCTCCTCATTAAGCCCGGCGCTCTTTAACATTTATATGAGGCACTGGCTGAGATTGTCCGTCAGTTTGGAGTTAAGATCATTTCCTACGCTGACGACACTCAGCTGGTGGTCTCATTGGCGCAGGAAGCTAACTTGCCTTAGTCAGGAGGGCTCAGAAAATGTCTAGAGGAGGTAAAGAGCTGGATGTCCTCCTCATCACTCAAAATGAATGGGGACAAAACAGAGCTAATGCTCCTGGGCCCGGCCGACCCTAGATCTTTTAATGCTGTATGGCCACCTTGCCTGGGCACTCCCCCGCCCCCCCAAGGACAACATCAAGAGCCTTGGGGTATGGCTGGACAGATCCCTCTCTTTTGGAACCCAAGCCACCAAACTCTCAGCTACCTGTTTTGGCCTCCTTAAGATGCTTAGGAAGATCCTCCATCTTTTACCCATGGAAGCCAAACAGGTAGCCATCCAGGGCCTGATTCAGTCCCGCCTGGACTTCAACAACGCCCTTTACCTCACGGCCCCAGAATATACACTGCGGAGACTTCAAACTGTGCAGAATTGTGCAGCCCGCACATTACTTCAGCTCCCTCGCCGACAATCTGTCAGAGCCGGTCTGATCAAATTACACTGGTTACCAGTCCGCCAAAGAATCCACTTCAAAGCTATGTGTATCGCGCACCAGGCCTTCTGGAAAACAGGCCCCCTCATCACCCATAACCTAGTCTCTCACAACCAACCTACTAGGAATCTTCAATCAAACCTGGCCTTTATGGACACAACACCCAGAATAAAGAAGGCCAGAACCGGCGGTAGGACCTTCTGCCATAATGCCTTCAAGACCTGGAACACCCTGCCCCGCCATCTGAGAGCCAATTCCAATCTCTCCTCATTACGGAAACAACTCAAAACCTTCTTCTTCAACTCCCCTCAGTAACTGCTCCATCTACCCCCCTTATGTCATCTCTCCCCTCTGTTGGTTCTTAGCGCTTGGACGCCCCTGGGCAGCAATCGCGCTCTATAAATCCACTTACAATTACAATTACAATAGTTGACAAAAGTATATTCTCGGAAAATAATCGTATGACAAGTTACTGAGTGACTAAACTTACCTGACATTATAGACAATATTGAATGTACTCAGTCGATGTATTTTCTCTAACCTAAAACAAGAAATGAGAACATTGATGTTAAGCAAGGCCTTAAGGGAAAAGAACACATTGAGTAAGGAATACCAGAAAGACTCTTTAATTAAAAAGGAACATTAGTGAAAAACACAAGATATTCAAGGATTCGACAGATTCATAACAAGCAACTGCATAAAGTAAGGTTGGTAGAAGAACACAAGGAAATTAATAATATACAGATTAGACAATAAACTGAGAGGCCTAGGTTAATGAATGTTATGTAATTATAGGTTATCAGCAGTGAGAAAAATAAAGAACAGCAAGCTACAAGGTTGCAGATTAACACTAGATGAGATGCTAGATCGAAAGACCAAGGGGTAGGTAGTTAGTAGCGTTAGACTAAATTATAGATAAGGAATAGAGATAGAGTAGGGTAGGTTACTAAATAATTGTTCTTTGTTAGTTTCCGTTATGTATCCATGTCAAGGGATTGTCTGTGAATAAAACAAGACGGCCAGAGAGAAGGTGCCAAGGAGGAAATCCAGAGGTCGCGAGCCAGTCTCTTCTTCTTTATTATTTTTTCCCATCCCCCTTCTCCCGTGTTTTTTTTAGAGATTAGATTAAAAAGTTTGGTCTCTGGAGGGGGAGTTGGGAACTAGCGTCATCTGTTCATGTGCAAGTATTCGGTAAGAGTTTCTGGGCTTACTGTTCCTGACAGTACCAGTGTTCTATACCTGTTGTTGTGACTATTTTTGACTAATATATAAGGAAAACTACTTTATAATCATGTTAAAAGGTGAGTACTGGATAGGTCGTTAAGAGTTTATTTGTGTGAAAACACATGAAGTATTCAAAAAGTAGTGTGATAATGATTTCTAAATATACACAGATACACAATGTTATTCTGGACAATCAATAGTATCTCTTGCATTTTACTAAAACACATTTACTATTTTGGAATGGGTAAGGTGAATAGACATATTGTACATTTGTTAGTACTGTATTTTCCTATAACAGCCTGAGTCTTTTCCTATAGTTATAAGAAGTGACTGGTTTCAAAATTTAAGAAAATGTAACAACTTTGTAAAGGAGTAAAACTTTACTAATGGAATGTTATTAGACAATGGTATTTATATATTTTTTGTAGGCCAAAATAGGTGAAAACGCTAGTTTTCTATTATGTATTACGAAAACTGATCAAATGAACTGTTTATATTTTTATACAAGGAGAAACAACATAAAGGAAAAATTATGGATAGAGAACAGCCTCTTACTGAGGAGATTTTGGATATTACTTTGAGTGTAATTGAAGAACTAATCCTATCTGTCACAGGCAATGAGAGTGAAGAAAGGGAAATTAGTGCACAGACATGAGCTGTGATTTCGAAAACGAAATCTATGATGCCGATTTTCTGGAAGCATTAAATTATGTTGACATTTTAGAACAAATTAATTCCGAAACTGCTAATGAGGGAATTGATGTGTATGAAATACCTGATGAACTTGTTTTAGAAGGTCTGTTAAATTATGAGATGTTAGAAGAATACATTTATTGTTTAAAAATAATAAAGGTTTGAGCACTATCTACTAAGGTATTCATTGTACTAAAAGTGAAGCATTTATAGAATCAGTTATACATTCTTTACACATTTGTATTGATTTAAAATATGCAAAGTGGGTCTGAGGGTATGGATTGCATAAAATCCCTATGGAGTATACATGCAGTCTTCTATGCACCTGCAAACTTGTGTTTTATACCTTCAATTTCCCAGTCTGTATCCTTAGACTTCCACCAAACACTCTGACACTGCTGTTTTAGTATTGGAGTAAGCCAGTCAGCTGTATGTTATTTTCCATTGTACCGTGGTAAAACTGAAGCTGTAATAAATGTTGTGAGGAACTTTCTTTGCAGAAATGTAATGATCCACTCACTATCTAGATACTCATGGATTAAAACAGACCTTAGCCCATATACTGTTTCAAACCCCTATAGACTGTGCATGCACTGTTCTATGCTCCAGCAAACTTATCTTTTATACCTTCAATTCCTCAATGTGTATCCTTACACTTCCAGCAAACACTATCATACTACTGTTTCAGTATTATAGTGAACCATATAGTAGTATGTGTTTATCTATACATTGTTGTAAAAGTAAAGCTGATATGCATTCAGCCACACACTCTGCTTGCAGAATTGTAATACTTTGGTCAGTACCCAAGTACTCTTGGTTCAAAGTGGGCCTTAGGGCATGGACTGCTTGAATCTCCTATAGACTTTGCATGCACTGTTCTATGCATCTGCAAATGTACCTTTTTTATGTTCAATTCCCCAGTCGTTATCCTTACACTTGCACAAAACACTCTGTCATTCCTGTTATAGTTTTGTAGTGACTCATTAATCAGTGTGTAGTAATCCAATCACTACATTCAAACATTAATCAGCAGTTGTACAAATAGTGGTATGTCCCCAGAGATATGCCAGTTATTGTGCACTGTGACATCACCACCATGGATGCACTGTATTTACAATGTGGTGTATTATGGGGCAAAAACGGTACAGATATGTGATGTATTTGTGTTGTGAAGGTGGCACATTGCTTGACTTGCGTTGGAAACATAATGCAGCTCCAGCAATGCTCGTGGGGCCCTATGCTTACAATGTTGTGTCAATCCTTACACCTGTTTCAAGCAGATGCAGGGTTTTGATGCAGCATAAGCATAAAAGTGACTGAATAAAATCTTATAGATTTCACTTAGTCACTTCCTGCACCAGAACACCTCCACCCCCCCCCCTCTGCACAGGAAAGCTTCCTTCTGGCACAGGGTTTAACAATGAGATGCACCTTCCATATTCATGTCATTGTGAATACCACACACTATGGCACATCTTTTGCACCACCGCTGCATCACAAAAGTGACACAACAGATGAGTAAAAGGGGCAAAAGGGCTTTGTAAATCCGTTCCTAACACATATAAATTCACCCAGGTAGTTTCACTAGCAGTGAAATTGAAGCATAGACTTGTAACATATTTATATGGATATGTTACATTCAAGTGCTACAGAAGTACTACAGCATACTATATATACTATATAGATTTATGCTGTAGCATTTCCTTATAGTTCTGCAGTTTCACATTCACCATACAGTATTAATGTATTCATTCATTCATTTATGAACTACACATTCATTCTGACAAAGTTTTACAGAATAACATTGAAATATAGTTCTTTCTTTGAGCAGTGTAGGCAGTTCTGAAAAGAACTACTTTTTGTGTTTTTCGTTTTCAATTTTTTCTGTATTTTTTTAACAAGTTTTTTTTTTAAACTAAAAAAATAGAACAGGAAACCAAAAACTGTCCAACAGGAACAAAATGGAATGTGAAAAAAAAGTAATGACGATGACAGCGATGCTCACGTTTCCTGCGTTTTATAAGATCGATTGACTGATCCCCGTAACATAAAAGTACTTCACAATAAATGCAGAGGATTTTAACTTCACTAAAATCATGTTCGATCTATGGTTGTGGACTGCTTTCCACAGGTGGTGCACTTGATGTACTTGCTATAGCAGCAGGTGGGTCCTTTTGTTACCTCCGTGTTGTGGATCTTGTAAAATTGTTGGGGTGCAAGGTCGTCACATGCCGCACCATACTTGCAGTGCCAAATGAATATTTTTTTGCAATATTGCCCCAGGAAAGTGTAGTTTAGCAAATTTCACAGGTCACAAGAGGTGCATCGACCTTTTTTTTCCCCTTCATTAAGAAAGATGAGTCCATAGGTGTTGTCATCGTTCTAATTTGACAGGCTTCAGAGAAGAGATACTTCTTCTTAGAAAGTCAAAGTAGAATAATTTAAATGGGAGGGGTCTTTCAAGAGTTGGAATAGGAAGTGTTATGAAGCAATCTAATCTCTTCTTTTTAAGTCAGATGGCTTTGCGTACGCTTACAGTGCGTTTACGGTGCTCTTATGAAGCGAGTGTGAATGATGTACTTCCACGATTTGCATAATTGTTTTTAAAAGTAATATACGCTTATTATAAGTAGAAAAAAACTAGTTTCATGATTATCCCAGATAATGTCTTCCCTTAATATGCACATTAAATACATAAATATATGTTTTTGAACAATTAGAAATTCACGCCATACGCGTACGGGACACCGTACATGACGTCACATGGAAGTGTAGATGCGAAGCGTAATGTCAAAGCGCATTCGTGACGTGTATGAATTACTGTACAAATTATAGTGCAATCACCGTTCACATATGGTAAGATTCCCCCCCAAAAACACAATGAAAAATAGTAATTATTTTTTATATTTTGAAAGAAAAATGTCATTAATTATCAAATATTTTTTTTACTTAGTTTTATTATTTTACATTAAGAATATGAAATATAACTTAAAAAAAGCAAAACAAATATTTATACTAAAAATGTAGGAAATTAGCATAAAAAGAAAGAAATATAATAATTAATACATTTAAAAATGTATCTTTTACAAAACCTTTGAAATTCACTGAAAAAACCATAGCTTTCAGCCAGGTTATAGTTAGGAATTAGCATTTAAAAAACCTAAGAAATTCACTGAAAAACCATAGGTTTCACACATGTTATAGTTAGCTGGACATTTCACTCATACAAAACCATTGAAATTCCCCCATTATAGTCAGTTCAGCTGACTATAACTTGCGCGCCTGCAATGCACTGCTGATGACATCACATATTACATCACTCATGACATGGTCAGTGACATCACTCATGACATCACTGATGACATCATCCAGTGAATGTGTGTCTTTCTGAAAAATAAATATTTTTTATATATGTAGATCTAGCAGTTGACACCAGAACTATTTTCAAACTGATAACCAACAATCTCTTCAACAATGTCCTTTTTCTTTTTTCTGGCAATCACAACTTCATCTTGCTTTTTTTCTTTCTCTACAGCTTCACTACAGATATTCTCATATCTTCTTTTTCTACCTACCACACACTTTTCAAATACTGGATATTGACCTGAATTGGGTGCATATTCTCTTCTTTTAAAAAAAACAACTTTTTATACATGACTGAAAAAAGAAGCACAACCATATCTCAAGGTCACATAAACATTATTATTTTCATTTTCTTCCCCAATAATACTTATGGCAACTTCTGAACCTAAATTCCATCATACAGGGACAGGCAAGGACAGTAGGTACAATCAACCGAGGCCTGTTATAAACTCCATCTGTAAAAAAAGGGTCATCAGTATAAACAACATTTTTGTCATGAAATATAAACATTCCCCTTCCAACATTTCCCACCCCGGTCCCCTCCCCCCTCCTGGTCGCTATTAGTATCCAACAAGGAATTTCCTCCTAACATACAATAAAAATTGTTTATCTGCTGCTTAGGGGGTTGCCAAATAGTATGCACTCCTCCCTATACACCAGGGTCCACCATAAGTAAGCCCTACTACACAGGCTAATTATTGCGATCCCGCTTCCTGTGAGGGTATCAAATCTAGCCCCTCTAACTCCAGCAGCATGGCCTCCCATTCCATCACTATGGGATGCTTTCGCTGATCTCTCTCCTCTTCCCTCCTCAGAGCTGCACCCTCCGCCCGGCCCCACTGCACTAGATCCATTTGCCATGTTATTAACCTAGGAGGCCTTGGGGTTTCCATCTCATTGTCAGTACCCTAACTGCCAAAAGAAGGGCCAGATCCAGGAATTTCAGTTTAGCTTTCTGTGTTTTGGTTTGTTTACGAAGCCCTATCAGGCAACTTAGAACCTCCACCGGCACCGGTAAGTGTGTGACTGTATGGAACACTTGGCATAAATCTGCCCAATAGCATAGTAGTCATGGGCAGGACCACAACATGTGGAGGAAACCTGCGTCATCTCCCTGACAGCGCAGACAACTAAGTGGGGAATCCGGGAACATGCGATGCAACCTCTTAGGAGTTAAATATGCCCTATGGAGCACCATTGCCTGAATGAATTTAAATTTAACATTGCGAGACACCCGTTTGGGGTGTTCTAGTATTGTCTGCCATGCCTTGTCTGTCAGTTCTGAATCTGTATCCTGTGCCCAGGTCGCCCCAAGGGTAGCGAGCAAGATTGCTGCGTGCTCTCTAACTCCTGTATAAAGCCATCGTACCAGGTGTCCCCCCGCTCCCATGTGATACAATAAATGAAACAGCCAATAAATCGAAAGTACTGTTTGGCCTGGTCAAAAATCTTGCTGGCTCTCTCACCACAGCAAAACTTCCTCCCTTGTCAAGCAGTAAGTGTGATGAAATTGCTCAGTTTTTCATTACAAAAATTGATAAGATCTATCAAGACATTTCCGATCAAAGTGATAGTAACACTCCCCCAACATTTTCTGATAGCCCAGAGGGCATCAACCTTTCCTCTGTCTCCACCCCAGGCTCGTTGCTTGCATGGCCTGATCTGCATCCCGCCGCCCTTTATGAGATCCTGTGCAAGATAAAATCTGGTTCCCCTTGCCTATCCCAATACTTCGGTTACTGGATTCCTCTCAGCTCTCCCTGATCTGCACTACTCTCAATTTTTCCCTAAAGAATGCTATTGTCCCTGCCTGCTGGAAGCATGCAATGGTCACGCCATTGTTGGAAAAACCCGCTGCTGACCCTAAGGAGCTCTCCAATTTTCACCCCATCTCCTTGCTGCCAGCCTTTTCCAAAGTCTTAGAAAGACACATTCATTACCATCTGTCTCAGTTTATTACTACTAACAATTTACTGCATCGCTCCCAGTCAGGTTTTCGCTCAGGCTTCTCCACAGAAACTACGCTTCTTGGCGTCACTGAAAACCTTCGGTCCCTGCTTGATAGAGGCGAGACTGCCGCACGGATACTACTTGATCTCAGTGTAGCATTCGACACTGTCTCACAAAAAATTCTTCTTAAATATCTAGACGCCATTGGCATTGGGTGCCTAGCCCTTGATTGGTTGGCTTCTTTCCTGACTAATCGAACATTTCAAATCTTCTCTCATTCAGCTACCTCTAAAACGTATCCCTCACCCCACGGTGTTCCTCAGGAATCGATCCTTAGTCCCCTACTTTTCAATTTCTATGTCACCCCCTGGCCCATATTGCTGATAGTGTCGGATTAACCTTATTTACCTATGCCGACGACTCGCAGGTTGTTTTCTCCCTCTCACAATCTCACCAGGCTTCAACCTCCCTCCTTCAGTCTGGACTTGGGGAAATCACCAGGTGGTTGAATCTCAACCTTCTCAAGTTAAATGGAGAGAAGACAGAAGTCCTGGTCCTTGGGGAAAAAACAGATCTTTGGACCTCCAGGCATTGGCCTTCTGAGTTAGGCCCGCTTCCATCTCCATCTGAGCATGTGCGTAATTTGGGGGTGATCATTGACAATGGTCTGACAATGCAATGTCAAGCAAACAAAGTTTCTTCCACTTGTTTTACCATCTTGCGTTGGTTGAAGAAGATTCTTTGGATGCTGCCCACCAACACCCAGAGGTCTGTGGTGAAGGCCCTGGTTACCTCCCGGTTGGACTATGGTAATATACTCTACCTGGGGTTGACCAGGGCAATCACTAGACGCCTCCAGCTAGTGCAGAATGCCGCGGCATGTCTGCTCTGTGGCTGTAAAACTGACCATATAACGGGACGTCTCCGAGATCTTCACTGGCTGAAGGTGGAGAGCCGAGTGAAATTTAAGGCGCTCAGTTATATGCACAAAATTAGGATGAGAAATGCTCCGAGCTACCTGCAAATTCTTGTCAATGTCTACTCCCCTTCTCGTACCCTCCGTTCCTCTTCCCAAATTCTTTTCACTGTGCCCAAGTTTAGACTGTCCAGAATAGGCGGAAGGTCTTTTTCTTTTTTGGGACCCAAGTTATGGAACTCTCTTCCTCTCAACATTCGCTCAGAAGACTGTCATGCCAGTTTTTGCAAAGCCGTCAAGACCTGGCTTTTCAATCAATAACTGTTTTCTTCTTGTGCCTACTGCTTGCTGCCATTTCTTAGCGCCGGGAAACCCTTATGGGTAGCTGTCGCGCTTTATAAGCTGAAAAAAGGAACCTCCTTGACACAACATCACCAGACATCGCCTTCCTCATGGAAACATGGATGAACGCCTCCTCAGCCCCCGACATCGCCATCGCCATCCCGGACGGGTACAAGGTCATCAGGAGGGACCGCATCAACCAGACCGGAGGAGGCATCGCCATCGTCCACAAGAACACCATCCGCATCTCGACCGATTCCAATGACACCTTCGCCACCGTGGAGCACCTCCACTTCCAGATACACACCGACCCAAAGACAACCCTCAGGGGCACCCTCATCTACAGACCCCCTGGACCACGCACCCAATTCAGCGATGACATCACGGACATCATCAGCCTGCACGCCCTCCCCTCCACCGACTACATCCTCCTAGGGGACCTCAACTTCCACCTGGAGAACAACAAGGACCGCAACACCGCCGCCCTGCTAGAAAACCTCGCCAACCTCAGACTCAAGCAACTGGTCAACACCCCCACCCACTACATCGGCCACATGCTTGATCCCGTCTTCTCTTCCAGCAAGCACATCACCTTCAGCCACGCCACCGGACTCCACTGGACCGACCACAGCTGCGTCCACTTCAGTTTCAGAAGAACCACGACCCACCACCACCCGCAACAGGCTCCTCACAGGAGCTGGAGCAAGATCACCGCCTAACAGCTCACCACCTCCCTCAGCCAGAACCCACCTGCCAGCACAACGGACCACAACGAAGCAGCCCGCAACTTCACGCAGTGGCTGACCGCCTGCGCCGACGACCTCGCACCACTGAAGAACCCTCCCAGCAGACCCAGAAGCAAGAAGACCTCCTGGTTCACCAGCGAACTCAAGGACTCCAAGAAGACCTGCCGCACCCTCGAGAAAGCCTGGCTCCTCGACAAGACCACTGACAGCATGACCGCCCTCAAACAAGCCCCCCACAAGCACCACCAGCTCATCCGCACCACCAAGAAGAAATCACTGAAGGAACGACTGGACAACAACGCCCACGACAGCAAGGAACTCTTCAGCATCGTCAATGAGTTCTCCAACCCATGCACCGGCAACAACGACATCACACCTTCACAAGATCTCTGCGACTCTCTCGCCTCGTTCTTCCACCGCAAGATCGCCGACATCCACAACAGCTTTGGGGCACCATCCACGCACCCAACCATCGAACCAATGCCCCCCACTGCCACCCTACGCACCTGGACCACGGTGACCACCGAAGACACAGCCCGCACGATGAACACTATCCACTCCGGATCTCTGACCGACCCCTGCCCCCACCACGTCTTCAACAGGGCCAACTCCATCATCGCACCCCAACTCCGGAACATCATCAACACCTCCTTCAACACCGCCACCTTCCCGGAGAGCTGGAAGCATGCCGAGCTCAGCGCCCTACTGAAGAAACCAACAGCAGACCCCACTGACCTCAAGAACTCCCGCCCCATCTTGCTCCTCCCTTTTCCTGCGAAAGTCATCGAGAAGATCGTCAACAGACAGCTGACCGCCTTCCTCGAGACGAACGGATCCCTCGACCCCTCGCAATCCAGTTTCAGAGCCAACCACAGCACCGAGACCGCACTGATCGCAGCCACCGACGACATCTGAGCCCTGCTCGACAACGGGGAAACAGCGGCACTCATCCTCCTGGACCTCTCCCCAGCGTTCGACCCGGTCTGCCACGGCACCCTAGTTCAACGCCTCAGCAACATCGGCATCCAAGAGAAGGCACTGGAGTGGATCATCTCGTTCCTCGACGGGAGAACACAGAGAGTTCACTTCCCCCCGTTTCGATCCGAGGCCACCAAAGTCATCTGTGGCGTACCACAAGGATCATCACTCAGCCCCACCCTCTTCAACGTCTACATGAAACCACTTGCAGTCATTGCACGCCAACACAACCTCAAAATCATCTCCTACGCCGACGACACCCAGCTGATCCTCTCCCCACCAGGGACCCCGACACCGCCAGAACCAGCCTACACGAAGGAATGAAAGACGTCGCCGAGTGGATGCAGAACAGCCGCCTGAAACTGAACTCGGACAAGACCGAAGTCCTCATCCTGGGACCATCGCCCTCCGCCTGGGACGCCTCCTGGTGGCCTTCCACCCTGGGCACCGCTCCCAAACCAGCAGACCACGCACGCAACCTGGGATTCATCCTGGACTCTTCCCTCTCGATGACCATACAAGTCAACGCCGTCTCCTCATCGTGCTTCAACACCCTACGCATGCTCCGCAAGATCTTCCGTTGGATCCCGACCGAAACCAGGAAGACGGTCTCCCAGGCATTCATCACCAACCGACTGGACTACGAAAACTCCCTCTACGCCGGAACCACAGCCAAGCTACAGAGGAGACTCCAACACATCCAGAACGCCTCCGCCCGACTCATCCTGAACATCCCCCGACGTAGCCACATCTCCGGCCACCTGAGGGACCTGCACTGGCTCCCCATCAACAAGAGGATCACGTTCAGGCTCCTCACCCACGCACACAAGTCTCTCCACGACCTGGGCCCCAAGTACCTCAACGACCGACTGACCTTCTACACGCCCACCCGCCAGCTACGATCCACCAGCCTCGCCCTTGCCGCCGTACCACGCATCCGAAGAGCCACCGCCGGAGGCAGATCCTTCTCCTACCTGTCGGCCAAGACATGGAACTCCCTCCCCATCCACCTCCGACTGACCCAGGACCATCTCGCCTTCAGGAGACAACTCAAGACCTGGCTGTTCGAGCAGTAGCGGACCCCCTCTCCCAAGCGCCTTGAGACCCTCCCGGGTGAGTTGCGCGCCATACAAGTATTATGATTGATTGAAAAAATAAATAAATAAACCAGTTCGTGTTGCATAGGTTTGAGCCTTTGTAGTGCCCAAGTATTCCGAATGTAATGTGTCTCTGCAGCATGCAATAGATATAATGTAGGAGGGGCCCCTGTGGTTTGCACAAAGGATTTGTGATCTGAAAGCATAAAAGGGAAGGTGCACACAATCAAAGTCCAAAGGAAGTATAGTGTATTTTGTATCTTCTTCTTTATTTAACAGTTTTCAAAAACAGGCACAGCCAACGCGTTTCGTTCCATTAGCCTTGTGGAACTTCGTCAGGGCTGTAAAAAGCGACAAACATACATATACATAAATATACATTAAAATCTTACACATACGAATTGATCACAGTAGAAGACAGAAAAGTCATGACCCAGGACACACATATTTACAATATTTATATTAAAGACAAGAGGACAAACTAAAGACAATCTATATATGTACATACACACAATTTAAAAAAACTACCCTTTTCTATCTATGTGTCATTTATATGCAACCAAAAATTGGCTACATCGAATTTCAAGGTTGAATATTAAAAAAAGAATTTTTTGTATATAAACACCTGTGTGATGAAAAAAACACCTATATCAAAAATTATATTTGCAATTTGTCATCATACAAGGAGGGCTGGAGTAATTCGTCACAGGTAAGCATCATCACTATTGGTAAAAGGGGAGGATCTCAAGAGGGGAAAGCCACATTGCCAAGTTTACTTATAGGATTTACACTATGAAGGAGTCCGCTGTGTGTCAGCACAGTAGCTACCAAGACCGAGGGCGACAATTGTTGTAAGCCACTTACCGGAATAATTTAATTTTCAAGTTTTTGTCAATCTGTTTAAACAACCACTGTGGATCAGGCAGCAACTAGCACTGGGATTTCAAGGCATGTAACCTAAAAGGAAGATAAAAGAGGTTTCACCATCTAACGGAGTAGAAAGAAGGCTCAAGCAAAGAAAGCTTCACCAAGTGTGTTCCAGAGAGGTGGAAGATGGTCACTGAACTCCCATGCGCCACAGATTCAGCCACAACATTTCTAACGTGGGTGGTGCCCCCAGGTATACATATTTGTTTGAAGCATAAAACAGGGCTTAACTGTTTGAAGTAGTGGCAGGAACGCTAAAGTATAAGTAATTCATCACGTCTCTGATAAACCATTGACATGTTCATAATATTTTAAACAGAAAAATAGGCAGTATACTCTGGTTCTTGATGAACCTTAATGTGACGTTGCTAAAATGCTAGAGCTACAGTCATGGAAAAAGCCAGAATATTTTAAGTAAAAAAGAAGGGGATTCATATGTGATTACACTCCACGAGTCCCTTAATGACTGCCTGCATGGCGTCTGACCACATCATACACCCAGTGGGAGGGCTAACTCGATTTCCAGGATAGGACTTGTTTATAATATTTACCTTCTTATATGCAGCGATGTTATTTGAGCTGGAAACGAGTGGGAAGGCCCAGTGGGTATTCAAATGCTGAATCGAGCAGAGTTCAGAAATTTGGAAGCTCAAGTATGGCGATTGTTCAAGGTGGTGTGGGCGTCTGTCAGGGAGTCTGTTGTAAGAACAATAACAGGCCAAGACAAGAAGGACAGATCTAATTAAGCCCAACTAATAAACCAGGTTCATTGCATGCCCTCCAGTTAATGGTTGGCCTTTCACGGCCAGAGATAATATTTTAAAGCGGGAGTTACAGCTGCATAAGTAAACATGTAAAGTGCATCAGGCCAAAATTACCTAATTTTCGCAAGGAAAGTTCCTTTATTCTATTTCTCAATGTCCAACTCCGGTACAGGCGTAAATTGAGGCCGTGGAGGTCCGTAGAACGCGGTGGTCGTAGTAATGACCACCGAGCACCTATAGTCAAAAGAGGCAGGCATAAAACTACAATCAGTGCACCATAAGTGTTATTCGCCACGTTTATTTTAAAAAAGTGGAAGATACTTATTGGTAGCGGCAGATGAAATCAGTTTGGTTAGTCAAGAAACAGACCTCGCGTTGGATGATACCCTCCCGGGGTTTGTATGTTTAAATATTATAAAATATCAAGTCGTCTCATACATACGTCAAGGTGCAGCGGTAAGGATTGAGGGTTGTGATAAAATAAATTGCGGGGCAAATGAATATCCCTATTCTATTGCCTATTAAACAATAGTTTAGCTGCGAGAAAAACAAATTACGAGTTAACTTGTAAAGCATAGTTTGGGTCCATGTGGAAAGCCAGAAAATCCCCGACCCCCCTACACGCGCATTATGCAGGGAAGTATATGCGTGTCGTATCGAGCAATTATTTACAAAAAACGTTCAAACGGGCAAGTAGACCGCTGGTATCACACCAGACCCCTTGGCTCTTACCTGTGGTCGGGTGCTTGGATTTAGTATGTAGTCTCGTGGCGGCGTCCCGGATTGTGAGCCGGATCGCCATTCTGCTAAATATACGGAAGTGGATGGAACGAATTCCTCCCACTCCCGAGTCAGTCCCGCCCTCTGCTACAGATCACGTGGTGGAGCCCATATCGGCTTCAAAACAGAGGCGCCCATGGAATGCTACAGATCACGTGGTGGAGCCCATATCGGCTTCAAAACAGAGGCGCCCACGGTATAGACGTATATTCTATCTTTATGCCTGCTCGCGTAAAAAAGATTGGAAGTAGTGCAGATTCGTATATTGAGACCCATGGCGGAATTATAGTAGTGAGGAAACACCATGCTGTACCCGCTACCTTTTCTTAGTCCAGTTCTGCAATGTAGCATTAGCGGTAGGCGGAAACTCGATTAAATTAAATATACATAAATTGCGAAAGGGCCTCCACAGAATTTCATAAGGAATTAAGGAGGAGAAAAAAATAAATTAGAAGAATTAAGTAAGATTGGCAATGTGCAATAAAAGACAAATCTGATATGTTAGTGAGGAGATGTATGATGTCCACCTGTACATATACCAAAACTGTTAGTAAATACATTGCTCCCAGGATTTACATATTACAAACACACTTGTAATTTCATCATACCTAGAGGTTACATTCAATTAAGGAAATAATGTAATTCCCTGTCGGTGTTATGTCCCATCTCAACCGCCCTTAAACGACAAATCCATTTCGCTTCCCTTTGTCGGAGTATCAACTCCCGGTCACCACCACGGCTATCTTGTGGTATGTGATCAATTCCATGAAACCAAAAGGTAAGATCTTCTGGGTGTTTCTCATGATAATGTGTACTGACAGGGTAGCGGTCGTCCTTACTGGCAATAGCCCTGCGGTGTTCTTGAATCCTGACTTTAAGGGGACGCACCGTACTTCCAACATATATGTTTCCACAACTGCAACCCAGCACATATACCACGTATGGTGTGTTGCAGTTGATGAATTCAGTGATTTTATATGTTTTGGATGAGTTGAAGGTGAATTCAACAGTTTTGTTTCGGCCAAAGGGACATACATTGCATGAGCCACAATTAAAAAAACCTGTGGGTTTTGGTGGAAACCAAGTGGGCCTGGTGCTTGTCACATAGCTCCTGCACAGAGTGTCTCGTAACGATCTCCCTTTACGATAGGTCACTTGAGGATTGTCACTGATAATGTCTGAGAGGCTGGGGATGCCTTTGAGGATTGACCAGTTTTTCTTGAGGATTTTGTAAACACTGTTACTGTTATTATTGTACTGGGTAACGAATCTCAATGGACGTTTTGATTCAGAAATAGATTGTGATTCGTTCCGTTTGGGACAGAGTGTATCTTCCCGATTCAGGTTTGTTGCTCTTAGTGCCGCTTTGTGTACAACATTGCTATTGTAACCCCTCTTCAAGAATCTTTTACTGGTTTCCTGTATATTGTTAATAAAGGTGTCATCCTGGCTGCAGTTTCTGCGAATTCTTACCATTTCCCCATATGGGATGTTATTGATTACTGATTGCGGGTGCGAGCTGTCAGCCCTCAGCACCGCATTGCATGCTGTTTCTTTCCTGAAGAGAGTACTTTGGACAACATTGTCCTTGATGTAAAAATGTATGTCCAGGAAATCGATGTCCGTCTTTCCCTGTTTCATCGTTAACTTGATATTGCAGTTATTATTGTTCAGATAGGAGTGGTATCCTGCGAGTTGTTCACTCGTTCCAGACCAAAGGACAATGATGTCGTCTATGTACCTCCCCCAGAACACAATGTGTTCGGTCCAAGGGGAGGCACATCTGCCCCATGCGTGTTCTCGTTCGTACCATCCCATAAACAGACATGCGTACGACGGCGCAAATTTTGAACCCATGGCGGTCCCACAGGTCTGATGATACCAGGCGCCGTCGTGCAAAAAGTAGTTGTTGTTAAGAATGATCTGAATCATGTCCAGTAACATCTCATTATAATCATGTAGCTCAGCTCTCTCTTTGTCAAGGAAGGATCGTATGGCAGTTATGCCCAAATTATGCAGAATACATGTGTATAGGCTCTGCACATCAAAGGTTACAAAGGAAAGTTCATCTGACCATTGTAAACCCTCGAACTTAGTTAAAATGTCCTTACTATCTCTGATGTAAGAAGGGAGATTGTTGACGTATTTTTGTAAGTTGAGATCAACAAATTCAGACAACTTTTCAGTTATTGAACCGTTCCCAGAAATAATCGGGCGTCCTGGTGGAAAGGTGCCCCCCTTGTGTATCTTAGGTAAAATATATATACAGGGATATCTAGGTTTATCAACTTTTAGATATCTGAATTCATCTTCATTTATCAAACCAGTTTCACGCCATTCAGTGAGTTTGGAAGTAATCATACTGCCGATTCGACTTATAGGGTTACCGGAAATGTGTTGGTAACAGTTGGTGTCATCCAACTGTCTCTGAATTTCGGACATGTAATCTCGATGGTTCATCACTACTACGTTTCCACCCTTATCGGCCTCTTTAATCACAATTGTGTTATCCGTGCTCAATTTTTTTAAAGCAAGTCTTTCTCTAGCCGTGATGTTATGGTTTGAGGAGGGATACCGTTTCTCATTTATTTCCAATTTGTATAAGTCATTCATGACCTGTTCCTGAAAGGAATCAATATTGGGATGGTAGTTATAGGAAGGGACAAATTTGGATCTAGGTTTGAGTTTGCTATCAGTATCAAGATCCTGCTGAATGCCCAATTCCTCCATTATGGATGTCATATCATGTGCCTCCTCATCATCCAAATTGAGTAAGAGCTGTATGTTTCTAATATCTGCAACTGTGTGGGAACCTGCCTCTTTATTCTCCATATTATCATTTGTCCTAGGCATCTGGCGAGAAAAGAAGTCTCTAAGTTTCAGTATTCTCGTGAACTTATACAGGTCCACATGCACATCAGTCAGATCCCCACTTTGAGATGGACAAAAATTAAGACCCTTACTAAGAACAGAGATATCATCAACATCAAGTATTTTATTAGAAAGATTGATAACCTTCAAGTCCAAGTCACCATTAACAACATTATCAGAAACATCAGTACAGGTGCCATTTATTGTTTCGGTCGGGCTCCAGTATTGGGTTTGGTTATGCTGTTGTTTACCTGGTTCTTTCCTGTACCTGCCCTTGCCCCTCCGACCGCCCCTCCTGGTTTTGCCTGTTCTCTTTGTGGGTTTGCCATGTCTCTTTTCTGTTGAAGCCTGTTGCTGATGCGTAGGTTGGCCAACTCCTTCTGAAAAGAAGTGGCTCCCTCGGCTAAAGGGATATCTCGTGGGGTAGTGGATGCAACGCTACAGGAAGATGCGGACGTTATACTGCTTCCTGACCTCGCATCCTCATTGTCATCCCTTTCCTCACGTTGCCTCTTCCTATCATCGTTGCCCTGTAGGCTATCAAATTTCTTGGCGAATGTGTATATTCGCCCATCTTGGTAGTCCTTATCATCTCTGCGTATCTTTCTTATTTTTTTCTCTTTAAGGTAAACCTGATGCTCACTAATGACCTTTTTTAGGATATCAAAGTTTTTTTCAATCAGATCTTTCTGTTCCATTCCATTAATTTCTGACATTAAGGCTTCAATTTCCTCTCTTAATTTATCCCCTTTTTCCCGTGCATGTTTTATTAGTATCTGCATCATGATTTTCGATGCATGTTCAAGATTTCCCTCCCATTCTGAAAGTAATGTGTCACTCAAATCTTCAAAAGTGGGGAAAATCAAAATTCTCAATCCCCTAGGTACCTTCTTGTTATTTAAGTACTGTTCTAAAGTGACCCCATCCCACCATCGGGACAACTCTAGTTTCTTTAATCGTTCCAATTTCAGGAACAGGGCTTTCAGACTTGGTTTTTCAGGATTCCCCTGTGGGATTGTATCTCTGGGTCCATTGGTGCCAAATAGGTTGAGGGCCAATTCTTCCCTCCCATCATCAAATCTTGCCATATTGTTTTACTGTTATGTAAAGACAAATAAAAGAAAGAACCGGTGCAAGACAGTCACATACAAACAGCAGAATTGCAAAAGGGGCACGGCAGCAGACCTAGGTCAAGCACTACTGGTTCTATGTTCCTAAATTTTGGGTGGTGCAAACTTCTTCCTGCACCTGCTGCCAATAGGTGTTCAGGTCAAGGATACGAAAGCATAAAAGGGAAGGTGCACACAATCAAAGTCCAAAGGAAGTATAGTGTATTTTGTATCTTCTTCTTTATTTAACAGTTTTCAAAAACAGGCACAGCCAACGCGTTTCGTTCCATTAGCCTTGTGGAACTTCGTCAGGGCTGTAAAAAGCGACAAACATACATATACATAAATATACATTAAAATCTTACACATACGAATTGATCACAGTAGAAGACAGAAAAGTCATGACCCAGGACACACATATTTACAATATTTATATTAAAGACAAGAGGACAAACTAAAGACAATCTATATATGTACATACACACAATTTAAAAAAACTACCCTTTTCTATCTATGTGTCATTTATATGCAACCAAAAATTGGCTACATCGAATTTCAAGGTTGAATATTAAAAAAAGAATTTTTTGTATATAAACACCTGTGTGATGAAAAAAACACCTATATCAAAAATTATATTTGCAATTTGTCATCATACAAGGAGGGCTGGAGTAATTCGTCACAGGTAAGCATCATCACTATTGGTAAAAGGGGAGGATCTCAAGAGGGGAAAGCCACATTGCCAAGTTTACTTATAGGATTTACACTATGAAGGAGTCCGCTGTGTGTCAGCACAGTAGCTACCAAGACCGAGGGCGACAATTGTTGTAAGCCACTTACCGGAATAATTTAATTTTCAAGTTTTTGTCAATCTGTTTAAACAACCACTGTGGATCAGGCAGCAACTAGCACTGGGATTTCAAGGCATGTAACCTAAAAGGAAGATAAAAGAGGTTTCACCATCTAACGGAGTAGAAAGAAGGCTCAAGCAAAGAAAGCTTCACCAAGTGTGTTCCAGAGAGGTGGAAGATGGTCACTGAACTCCCATGCGCCACAGATTCAGCCACAACATTTCTAACGTGGGTGGTGCCCCCAGGTATACATATTTGTTTGAAGCATAAAACAGGGCTTAACTGTTTGAAGTAGTGGCAGGAACGCTAAAGTATAAGTAATTCATCACGTCTCTGATAAACCATTGACATGTTCATAATATTTTAAACAGAAAAATAGGCAGTATACTCTGGTTCTTGATGAACCTTAATGTGACGTTGCTAAAATGCTAGAGCTACAGTCATGGAAAAAGCCAGAATATTTTAAGTAAAAAAGAAGGGGATTCATATGTGATTACACTCCACGAGTCCCTTAATGACTGCCTGCATGGCGTCTGACCACATCATACACCCAGTGGGAGGGCTAACTCGATTTCCAGGATAGGACTTGTTTATAATATTTACCTTCTTATATGCAGCGATGTTATTTGAGCTGGAAACGAGTGGGAAGGCCCAGTGGGTATTCAAATGCTGAATCGAGCAGAGTTCAGAAATTTGGAAGCTCAAGTATGGCGATTGTTCAAGGTGGTGTGGGCGTCTGTCAGGGAGTCTGTTGTAAGAACAATAACAGGCCAAGACAAGAAGGACAGATCTAATTAAGCCCAACTAATAAACCAGGTTCATTGCATGCCCTCCAGTTAATGGTTGGCCTTTCACGGCCAGAGATAATATTTTAAAGCGGGAGTTACAGCTGCATAAGTAAACATGTAAAGTGCATCAGGCCAAAATTACCTAATTTTCGCAAGGAAAGTTCCTTTATTCTATTTCTCAATGTCCAACTCCGGTACAGGCGTAAATTGAGGCCGTGGAGGTCCGTAGAACGCGGTGGTCGTAGTAATGACCACCGAGCACCTATAATCAAAAGAGGCAGGCATAAAACTACAATCAGTGCACCATAAGTGTTATTCGCCACGTTTATTTTAAAAAAGTGGAAGATACTTATTGGTAGCGGCAGATGAAATCAGTTTGGTTAGTCAAGAAACAGACCTCGCGTTGGATGATACCCTCCCGGGGTTTGTATGTTTAAATATTATAAAATATCAAGTCGTCTCATACATACGTCAAGGTGCAGCGGTAAGGATTGAGGGTTGTGATAAAATAAATTGCGGGGCAAATGAATATCCCTATTCTATTGCCTATTAAACAATAGTTTAGCTGCGAGAAAAACAAATTACGAGTTAACTTGTAAAGCATAGTTTGGGTCCATGTGGAAAGCCAGAAAATCCCCGACCCCCCTACACGCGCATTATGCAGGGAAGTATATGCGTGTCGTATCGAGCAATTATTTACAAAAAACGTTCAAACGGGCAAGTAGACCGCTGGTATCACACCAGACCCCTTGGCTCTTACCTGTGGTCGGGTGCTTGGATTTAGTATGTAGTCTCGTGGCGGCGTCCCGGATTGTGAGCCGGATCGCCATTCTGCTAAATATACGGAAGTGGATGGAACGAATTCCTCCCACTCCCGAGTCAGTCCCGCCCTCTGCTACAGATCACGTGGTGGAGCCCATATCGGCTTCAAAACAGAGGCGCCCATGGAATGCTACAGATCACGTGGTGGAGCCCATATCGGCTTCAAAACAGAGGCGCCCACGGTATAGACGTATATTCTATCTTTATGCCTGCTCGCGTAAAAAAGATTGGAAGTAGTGCAGATTCGTATATTGAGACCCATGGCGGAATTATAGTAGTGAGGAAACACCATGCTGTACCCGCTACCTTTTCTTAGTCCAGTTCTGCAATGTAGCATTAGCGGTAGGCGGAAACTCGATTAAATTAAATATACATAAATTGCGAAAGGGCCTCCACAGAATTTCATAAGGAATTAAGGAGGAGAAAAAAATAAATTAGAAGAATTAAGTAAGATTGGCAATGTGCAATAAAAGACAAATCTGATATGTTAGTGAGGAGATGTATGATGTCCACCTGTACATATACCAAAACTGTTAGTAAATACATTGCTCCCAGGATTTACATATTACAAACACACTTGTAATTTCATCATACCTAGAGGTTACATTCAATTAAGGAAATAATAACAGGGAATTAAGGAGGAGAAAAAAATAAATTAGAAGAATTAAGTAAGATTGGCAATGTGCAATAAAAGACAAATCTGATATGTTAGTGAGGAGATGTATGATGTCCACCTGTACATATACCAAAACTGTTAGTAAATACATTGCTCCCAGGATTTACATATTACAAACACACTTGTAATTTCATCATACCTAGAGGTTACATTCAATTAAGGAAATAATAACAGGGTCTCATCCCCGAAAAAGGTCCCCACCTCCTCTATCCCATTCTCCATCCAGTGACGCAGTGTGGTGCATATTCTCTTCTTAACCTATTATACTCTTTCACACAATTTGCATTTGCACTAATCTTTCTCTCATCAAAATCAATCAATCCAGATAAAGTTCTGACTCGAGACAGAGCAACATATGCCATACCCTCTTTAAACACAGTACTTCCAATATTCATCAAACACTATTGACACTTAAACCTTGAGATTTATGAATGGTCATCAAATACGCCAAAGAAACAGGAAACTGTTTTCTGCGAACATACAAACCTTTTACAAGCAAAAACCAAGCTGAACAACGACTAAATTGTTGTACTTCTTCAATTTGATCAAATTTGATTTTCAAAAATTCAATGCCATCTCTATTTAGGTAATTAACGAAATCAACAACTTTACCCACTGCTCCATTTACTAAACCTTTTTCCACATTCAAATTACATCGTAAAATTACCCGACAGTTTACACATGAATATTGATTATTTTCTAAACCAGCAGTTTTACTTATCGATTTCTCTAAAGAATCCAATTTCCAGTTCAACTTTTCTGTCAAAATAATAGTGATGCCTTCATGCTCTATTTTATCAATAGCTTCCAATTTTATAATTTCTTCATTTTCCAACTTTAAAATGTCTTCTTTGAATATAGAACATTCACGCAGTGTTGGCATTAAGTAGATTACAGATTTGTTTTCTGCAATTCTCATATATATTTTCTCAGGAATAATATTTTCATTTGGGAACAAATTGGAAAGTAATCGTCTCTGTAAAGCTTGTTTGTCATGTTCAGTAACTTTTCCAATTCTTATATCTTGAAGGATAGTTCCATAATCAGCATCATTTGCCTGTCGCATATTTGTAATAAGTTCCTTATAATCAAAATATGACCAAATGTTAACATTTCCAATGCTACCCAAAGACTTTCTGCTATCTTCATGCACCAGTGTTTTAAACACTGGTTGTCCTTTTACAGGAGTAGGTTGTAGTAGATCTCCAAAAACTATGACGTGTTTTCCTCCAAATAACAGGTCATACTCTGCTTTAAGAATTTGCTGCAATCTTAAATGCACAAAGGCCAGCATTAAGTTTGATACCATGCTTACCTCATCAATAATGAGAAGTTTAATTTTCTTCAAGACTCTTGAAACTTCACAACAAGTTTCTCCAGATAGCTTGTGGTATTCCAGTTTGTTTTCATGCTCTACTGGTAGTATTAGTAAACAATGCAAAGTAATTCCTTTAATATTGTGTGCTGCCAACCCAGTTAGAGCAGTGACAACATAAGACAAATGCGACTCAGTTTTTTTTTTTAAGTTGTAATTATTTTAATTAAAAACATTTTCCTGTTCCAGCTTGTCCACTCACATACATTTGGATAGGTTGAAATGACGAGCATGAGCACTCTTTCTTTTCATGAAGTAATCCATAGTCAATCTGTTCTCTCACTTGGTCATATATTTGTTTTTTCTCAACATGTAGTTTTTCTACCAAGTTTCCTAAGTTTGTTACATATTCTTGAGCTTGATAAATTGCTGTTTCCACCTCATCCTTGGCAGTTGCTGCTTCATTTGGAACAATTGGTTCTCCTAGTAGATCCTGACTCAACGGAGCAGAAGTTTGACTATCTTGAGAACTATCTCTAGCAATCTCAGCTGCAATTGTAGCTTCTTGCTCAATTTTGTCATTCAACATTTTCACATAATTAGCAAAAACAGGACATTCTATAGAATCTTTAGTTGTGTTGAATGAATCTTCGTAGCTCTGAAAATCCAATTCTGAACGCCACGGCTTGATGAGTTGCAAAAGAGCTAAATAGTAAAATTCCCTTTTGTCAGGAGTATCGCAACTCAGTTAACGGTGATTAATCAAATGTCCTTTTCTTTGTTTCACCAAACATCCTTCAGAAACAATCACAGCATAAATACCATTATTGATGTTTTCTGTAACATTCCATTTAAAAGTATAGTTTTGCAGCACTTCATAGAGACAAATGTTCTCATGATGATGACTTCTATTTGGATAATATGTATCCAACATATTTGTTTTCACAATATCCATACTGTCTGGCTCTTTTTCAGCTAAATATTCAATTTCTTGTACAGATTTAAGTACTCGATTTCATTTTGCAGCAAGACCTAGACTCACCCAAATGATTCTTCTAGATTTGGAGTATAGACTTGCAGATGATAAGTGATCGGAGCATTCATACACTCCAATTTCTCGATGAGATAACATCTTCAAATTGTAACTGTGTAATTTCTTACTTAGACTCTTCTCGTGGGAAATCTCTTCCCACATTTCCTTCAATTCCATCTTTTCTGACTTTGTTATGTAGGATGTTACATATCGAGCAACAGCAATGGAATCGTCCTCAACATACTGAATATCCATGTTAGCATTCCACATGGACAAAATAACTGGGTTGTAATCATTTATATATTTGGACTCTTCATTTCTTCTTAAATTGTAGGTATTTTTTGGAGACTTTCTTGTGATAGTATGTCACAAAGATGACATAAAATTGTTCACTCTTCCTTTCGAAATTACTAGACATGGAAATCCAAAACAACATTTGGTGTAGAACTTGTCCTTAGATTTGTACTTTCAACAACAGTATTTCCCACAACGATTGTTTTGGAATCGTAAGACTTGTTGTCTTAAGTTCTTTTCTTCTGTGCTTTTCGATATAGCACATGTAGCATATTCTTCAATAAAAGACAACACAGTATCATTCGAATCTGTTCCGAATTTGGGGGCATCTTTAATCCATATTACCATATGTATGTGAGGAGAGTCTCTTGCTTGATACTCCTTTCTCCAAAAGAAATCCACAACCTCTCTGAGAGGAGGATTATTTTTATTGGTGATAAAAGACATCATAGCTTCAAATCTTTGATTGAAATATCTGCATACATTAACTGGAACGAAAGAGCACAGTTCTCCAGATGTCTTGTATTCAATATTTACTACATTTTAATTTGCCTTTCGAAGAAATTGAAGTAAATCATTGCAAGCATATTCAGCACAGCTTAGAGTAAGGAACCATGTAGGAGTTCCTAACAACCACATGCATCAGCCTATTTAGGAAGTGCAAACGGTGCGAATCGGTAAATTCGGCCGTTTGCGATTCCTAAATAAGTTTTTGGGATGCATCATACATTTTTGTGAAATTCGCTATTTTTAGCGATTTCCCAAAATGCGATTGCAGTTAAGGAATCGCAAATTTGCGATTCCTAAAAAGCAATGCATGATTGTTTTTCAAATTGCGAATTAGCAATTAGGGGGTGCAAATTACCACGAGGTTGAACCTCGTGGTAATTTGCGAAAAGTTATGAAAATGCTCAAAAATGAATTTTTTAAACTTTCATGTTACAGACACACATGTCCTTAGGACATGTGTGTGCACCCTTGGAATACATTAACAAATTGAGAATCGCATTTTCAAATTCGCAATTTGTAAATGCCTTCCCATTGACTCCTATGGGCCTTTTGGTCCACAGGAATCAATGGGATTTGCGAAATCGCAATTAGGAATTCGCATAATATTTGCGATTCGGTAAAAATTGCGATTTTTACCGAATCGCAAATATTATGCGAATAAAATCATGCATCCCATTTTGCGATTCCTTATTTGCGATTCCCTAAAAATCGCAAATAAGGAATCGCAAAACCTTACAATGATGCATGTGGCCGTAAGTTCCTTAGCATTAAGCATGGGCGGAAAATCCGTTTCGCTCGCGGATTTTGCGGATTTTCGGTAAATTCGCAATCCGCGAGATTCGCGGATCTCCCGCAAAATCCGCAAATCCGCGAGCAGCGGATTTTGCTTCCACTGTTCGCGTGAGTTCGCGGCTTCCCAGTACAACTTCGCGCCCCGCGAATAAGCGCTAAATTGCAGAAAAAAGATCTTAGCAAAACTGAAACTACTTACCAGGTTCAAAAGTTCAGGCTCATCATTAGTAGCTATTTCCTGTAGTGCTTCCTGAGGGGCCCCTCCAGAGTTCAGTTGCCTACTTGCAACTATTATGTGACCCTGCTCTGAACCTCAGAATAGTTACACATATGCCACAAAGGTCCTGAATTACAGCTAAGGGAGACAAGCAGGAGCCAGGCTGGAAGTTCAAATCCATTAAACAGCCCCTAATTCATTATTGTCAGTTGGGGCAGGGCAGGTGTTGTAACTAATTTTGCAACAATGAAAGCACTTAGCAAGTGCAAAAGATCACTAATCAGGAAGCACTAAGGAAGCAGGTGCCAGCTAAAAAAATATTCTGTGACACATTAATCAGCCCCAAATTAATTCAGGTCACTTGAGGCAGGGAAGGTGTGCTTTGCTTTGCCACAATAATGTACACTGACTGGACAACCAGAGGGTGCTGTGATGAAACAGAGGGTGGCATGGGTGGGCCAGAGGGTGGCATGAGTAGTCAGAGAGTGGCAGTGGTGACAGAGAGTGGCAGTGATGAAGAAGAGTGTCCCAAACAGGCTGGACACGTAGAAACAACAAGTTCGCAAAACTTGCGACCCAACAGGTAAGTTCGCGTTTGCGAAATTGTACAAAACCCTCGCGAACTGGCAGAAACCCGCGCGAACACAAAAAAAAAAAAATCCGCAAATTCGCAAGAATTCGCGGATTTTGCGAATTGCGAGTTCGCAAATCCGCAAAATTCGCGAACGCGAGATTCGCAAAATTCGCCCATGCTTACTTAGCATACCTTTAAGTTCTCCATGACGAAGGTACCAGTACTCATTAGTACCACGCTGACATGCCATGAGATTTATCAGCTGAGATTCCAAAACATTATCTTTCTGGTGTACTTTATCCTTAAATTCCTTTGCCAAAACATTTTGCAGATGTACACCTGTTTTCAATATATGGTTGACTGCATAAGAAAGTCCAGATAAGTCACTCTCAAATAAAAGATGAAACAAATACGGAATACATTGTCAAAATCTTGGATCTTCTGCATACAATCTTGATGTCTGGTTTTCAGATGCAGGAATCTGAACAGGCCGTTCATCATATCATCCTCCTTTTCCTGTTGGAAACAACTGAGGGAAACAACGAGCTTCCAAGCTTTCTTCCCATACACTCGTGGGACTTCACTTTGCTTCTTTCATTTGGAATAACTCAATAATATTCCCCATCACTTCTTTGGAATGAAGTGGACGAACACTGTAATGTTCATAAATTTCTTCAGTTCTGGATATGTCCACTTTTTTCAATGTGTCCACTTAACGAGTCAGGGCCATATGTATCAAGCCTTTTTGGATTCGCAAAGGCTGGAATTTGGTGAATTCCGGCCTTTGCGAATCGCAAAAGGCTGTTTAGCATTTTTTGCTATGTATGTAAAAATCGCATCATAAGGAATCGCAAAAATGTGCGATTCCTTATTTTGCTATAGCATTTAAGGAATCGCAATTTTGCGATTCCTTAAATGCTATGCATGATGCAATTTTCAATAGCGATTTTAGCTTAAGAAACCGCAATTTACCACCAACTTTCAATTTGTGGTAAATTGCGATTTCTCATAAAAATGCACAAATTGGCATTTTTAAATGTGGCATGTGACGCACATACATGCCGGTAGGGCATGTATGTGCGCCATATGCACACACATGCTGATTTCAGGGGTGCAGCAGGGTGTCCTTGAGAAACCCCTGCACCTTTGAAATCAATCTCATTCTGCGAATTCACAAATTGCAATTCGGAAAATGAAATGCATTTCACATTCATTCCTATAGGCCTCCTGGCCCATAGGAATGAATGGGTAATTATTCCTTATTTGCCAATGCGCAAATAAAGAATAATTGGAAATCGCTAAAAAATAGCAATTTTCTACATACATACCATTTTGCGATTTCTAAATAGCGATTCCTTAAAAATCACTATTTAGAAATCGCAAATGGTGATGATGATACATATGGCACTCAGTATCTTCTTCTACACTTATTTCTTCTCCCACATACACATTTTTATAGTACTGATTATTTTTTAGGAGATACAACGTTGCCTTTTTCACTTTCCTAACATCCACTAATTCTTGCCAGATTTTCTTACTCTTAGTAGGAACGCCATTAACAAGAATAACTAAAGGTTCATCTTCTACATTTTTTACACCAATTGTTTTAATATTTTTCTTTAAATCTAGAGGCAAATATACAACTCTTCCCTTTAGTCCTCTCTGTAAATCTGAAGGATGCAATTTCCCTGTCTTAGGCTTCATATGAACAATATCCTGAAATGGATGCACACATTGAATGAGAATAGACTCATAGGTATTTAAATCCATCAGTTCAGAAGGAATATTTACCAACTCAAGATTATTATGCACCACTCTAGCAGGCATTTTGTTCTCGTCTAATTTGTTATAACAATATTTACAAATACGCTGATCAGAACCCAAATGAAAACAATTCTCTGCCAACAAATAAGTTGCAAAGTCTTTCAATGTATCATTATTTTCTCTTTCACCTTTTAAATACAGATCAACAGTCCTGGTCTGATTTTTATAATGAATTCGTCGAAAACAAATACAAGAATAATTTGGCCTTTTACCTGAAATCACCTTAAACTTCGTAATGTCTTGCTCAACATTTTCTATACTAGAATGTTGTACATTCTCTTCCACATTTCCTTCTATTAATGTATCAGTTTCTGCACTGTCTTCCTCAGGACCAAAGTAACTAACCTCAATTTCTTCACAAACGTTCTTTACATCTGATACAGATTCACGCAAAAGAGCACTGTTCATCTTTTTTAACATTAGTGCTGGACTTTTTGCATAATACAAGGGTCTGACTAATTTCCTCATTTGAGTATGATGTACTGCTAACATCCTGAAATGGTGAAAACACACAACATACTTTTTTAGAAAGACAAGCCAGAGAATGACCTTGTAAACCAGTATTTTCTCTCACTCTGCAAGGGTCTAATCCTTGCAACATCTTAATCTTTTGTTTAACCCTTTTCTTAGTATGCTCACGTAAGAAATTGCGTAAAAACCAATCGATTCCTGCCGTACACTACGAATACTAATGCAATTCTAAGTGTACACTGGAGCTTTAGGACGTCTTATTGAAACTTCATCAGCTAGCACCTCTTCTGCATTTCTGGGAACAATTTTCTCTTTCTCAATAGGACAACCATTTTAAACTTCATAAGCTCGACCACTGGTGTCAACTGCATGCAACAAATCATTACTCTGAAAATAACTCTCTTCATTAAAAAAAGGCTCAGAACTCGAACTATGGGGCCTATTAGGATGACGAGCGGGGTTTAGGATCGCCCGTCATAAGGGCGGGGGTCCCAGGGGTGGCATTAGGATGTGCCCGCCACTGTGGCCGGCACATCCTGCATTTCTAGCATTGTGGCGGGCGGTGCTCTCAGCACCGCCGGCCACAATGCTAGAAATGCTTTTCAACATTTGCATAAACAAAGCAGCAGGCACCGCGCGGTGCCTGCTGCTTTGTTTATGCAAATGAAGGGGGGTACCACAGGTCCCCACCATGTGCAATTCCTACCCCTCCTTCACTCTGGGGGCCCGCAGGGGGCCCCCAGAGTGAAGACAGCATGCCTCCGCTGCGGTCCCCCCCGCCATTGTAATATGGCGAGGGGGAATTCAGAGAAGGATGTCGGGCGGATTGCCCCCGCCAGGCTGGCGGTGGCTACCGCCAGCCTGGCGGGGGCAATCCGCCCGACATCCTAATGGGCCCCTAAGTTTCCATTCACCCAAAAAAAATCAGAAGAATTAGTTCTATTAATTAGTATTCTCCACTTACTTTTGGCCTTCATTAAATTGATTGGTTTATCTAGTGATCAAATTCTATTGATTTCTAAAATAAACAACTTCTTTTTCAATTCAAAAGCCTTCTCAACAATATTTTCAATATGTTTCTTCTTCTTATAAAATACAGATTTTCTTTTACATTTCTTCATATCCTTCGTTAGGTTTAAAACAACTCTATTGTAAAATATTCTTTTTTCTAATTTCCTGAAATTGATTCTTCCTCCTTTTGCTATACAGTGTTTCTTTAGAACATGAATTCCCATCATTTTTGTTTTTGTCTTGTTTTTCTTTTTTGTTGCAGATTCAGTGTTTTTATTTTTCACAATCTGCACACCATTCCTAGTGTTTGATCATTTTCTTCAAAAATCCTTCGCTGTCTTACCAGGAGTTTTTTTCTTTTTGTCCACACATTGTTGTTAAGTGAATCTTGTGGATGACTTTTCCTGAAAGTATAAGCTTTTTATATTGTTTCCTCTTTTCACTTTTTGAAGGCATGATGAATTTCTTTTAGTATTGATAAATAGAATCTGTTATCAAAAATGTATATAACATTATGAAAATACATTATTGAAATATCCTATTCTATTACTAAATATATAAAATATACAATGATTATGTATAAAAACAACTGTGTACCTGATAACAGTAGTGCATACATACTGCTTATAACTTTCAAAAACTACATCTGGAAGAAGAGTACTTTAATGAATGTATAAGAAGTTGGATTTTTGAGCAGTGAATGAATTAGTACATGCTAATGAATGCATCACTAGAACAGTACAATGGTAAACACATAGTATTTCCTTCAACATCATGGATACTAACCGTGGAACTGAAGGTATAAAGAACAAGTATGCACGTGCATAGAAGACCATGCATACAGCACACAGGTTTGAAGCAGTCCTTGTCCTAAAGCATACTTTGCTACAGGAGTATGGATAGTGAATGGATTAGCACAAACTGCTGAATGGGTCACTATAATAGTGCAACAGCAATGACAAAGTGCTTGGTGGAAGTGTAAGGATACAGACTAGAGAATTGAAGTTATAAAAGACAAGTGTGCAGGTAGATAGAAGACTACAAACATAGTGTATAGCGCTTTGAAACACTTCATGCCCTAAGGCCTACTTTGCTGCATGAGTACTTGGATACTGACTGAATGATTACAGTTCTGCAAGGAGAGTACCTGACTGAATTTATAACTGCTTCAGTTATACCACAGTGCATAGATAAGCACATACTGCTGAATGGCTCAATACAATACTGAAAGAGCAGTGGTCGGGTGTTTGGTGGAATAGTAAGGATACAGACTGGGCAATTGAAGGGCATAAAAGACAAGTATACAGGTGCATAGAAGAGTGCATGCATAGTGTATAGGGGTTTGAAGAAGTCCATGCCCTAGAGCATACTTTGCTGCATGACTACTTGGCTACTGACTGAATGATTACGGTTCTGCAAGGAGAGTGTCTGGCTGAATTTATAACTGCTTCACTTTTAGCACAGTGCATAGATAAGCCCATACTGTTGGATGGCTGACTACAATACTGAAGAGCAGTGTCAGAGTGTTTGGCGGAAGTGTAAGGATACAGACTGAGCAATTGAAGGTATAAAAGACAAGTTTGCAGGTGCATAGAAGAGTGCATGCATAGTGTATAGGGGTTTGAAACAAACCATGTCCTAAGACCTACTTTGCTGCATGACTACTTGGGTACTGACTGAATAATTACAGTTCTACAATGAGAGTGCCTGGCTAAATGTATACCTGCTTCACTTATAGCACAGTGCATAGATAAGCACATACTGCTGAATGGCTCACTACAATACTGAAAGAGCAGTGGCAGAGTGTTTCGTGGAAGTGTAAGGATAAAGACTGGGCAATTGAAGGTATACAAGAGAAGTTTGCAGGTGCATAGAAGAGTGCATGCATAGTGTATATGGGTTTGAAACAGTCCATGCCCTAAGACCTACTTTGCTTCATGAATACTTGGGTACTGACTGAATGATTACAGTTCTGAATGGAGAGTGCCTGGCTGAATTTATAACTGCTTCACTTTTAGCACAGTGCATAGATATACACAAACTGCTGAATGGCTCACTGCAATACTGGAAGAGCAGTGGCAGAGTGTTTGGTGGAAGTGTAAGGATACAGACTGGGCAATTGAAAGTATAATACACAAGTTTGCAGGTGCATAGAAGAGTGCATGCATGGTGTATAGGGGTTTGAGGAAGTCCATGCCCTAAGGCCTACTTTGCAGCATGACTACTTGGGCACTGACTGAATAATTACAGTTCTGCAAGGAGAGTGCCTGGCTGAATGTATAACTGCTTCACTTATAGCACAGTGCATACATAAGCACATACTGCTGAATGGCTCACTACAATACTGAAAGAGCAGTGGCAGAGTGTTTGGTGGAAGTGTAAGGATACAGACAGGGCAATTGAAAGTATAATACACAAGTTTGCAGGTGCATAGAAGAGTGCATGCATAGTGTATATGGGTTTGAAACAGTCCATGCCCTAAGACCTACTTTGCTTCATGAATACTTGGGTACTGACTGAATAATTACAGTTCTGAATGGAGAGTGCCTGGCTGAATTTATAACTGCTTCACTTTTAGCACAGTGCATAGATATACACAAACTGCTGAATGGCTCACTGCAATACCGGAAGAGCAGTGGCAGAGTGTTTGGTGGACGTGTAAGGATACAGACCGGGCAATTGAAGGTATAAAAGACAAGTTTGCAGGTGCATAGAAGAGTGCATGCATAGTGTACAGGGTGTTGAAACAGTCCATGCCCTAAGACCTACATTGCTGCATGACTACTTGGGTACTGACTGAATGATTACAGTTCTGCAAGGAGAGTGTCTGGCTGAATTTATAACTGCTTCACTTTTAGCACAGTGCATAGATAAGCCCATATTGTTGGATGGCTGACTAAAATACTGAAAGAGCAGTGTCAGAGTGTTTGGCGGAAGTGTAAGGATACAGACTGGGCAATTGAAGGTATAAAAGACAAGTTTGCAGGTGCATAGAAGAGTGCATGCATAGTGTATAGGGGTTTGATGAAGTCCATGGCCTACTTTGCTGAATGACTACTTGGGTACTGACTGAATGATTACAGTTCTGCAAGGAGAGTGTCTGGCTGAATTTATAAATGCCTCACTTTTAGCACAGTGCATAGATAACTACATACTTCTGAATGGCTCACTACAATACTGAAAGAGCAGTGGCAGAGTGTTTGGTGGAAGTGTAAGGAAACAGACTGGGTAATTGAAGGTATAAAAGACAAGTTTGCAGGTGCATAGAAAAATGCATGCATAGTGTATAGGGGTTTGAAACAGTCCATGCCCTAAGACCTACTTTGCTGCATGACTAGTTGGGTACTGACGGAATGATTACAGCTCTGCAAGGAGAGTGCCTGACTAAATTTAAAGGGCTAACATAACTACATACATTCCAGAAATATAAATACTGCATTTTACTGTACAACCATGAGTCATTTTGCAAATACAAAGGCAATAACTAGTTTCTTATTCAATCAAAACTTGAAAAAAGGATAGATTTTTAAACACTTATGTGTCTGCAAACACAAAACATACAAAAATGCTTCACTCATAATGATTTCTAAATGCACACAGATGCACAGTGTGAATCTAGGCAAAACATATTAGACCTTGCATTTCATCAAATCACATTTACTAGTCTAGAAACGGTAAACTGACTAAATACAATCTATATATATATATGACTGCTGCATTTTACTATACAATCCTGATTCATTTTTCAAATACATTAGCAATTTACAACATTATTGGTGCCAATATTACATCAAAAAAGTGACACAATACAACCACAAAGAGGCACAAGGGGCTTGTAAATCTGCCCCAGAGTGTATGCAGCAGTGTTTATATGCCAACTGGGAAATTGTAGATTTGAAACACAAGTCTGATTCTAGACATTATTAATTAGTCTTCAAGACCTAATATGACTGCACACATTACAGAAATATAAATACTGCATTTTACTATACAACCAAGTTTCATATTGCAAATACAAAAATAATAACTAGTTTATAATTCTATCAAAACTTCAAAAAAGGACAGATATTTAAGCACTTATGTGTCTAGAGAAACAAAACATACAAAAATGCTTCACTCAGAATAATTCCCAAATACACACAGACGCACAGTGTGATTCTAGACAAAAAATATTAAACCTTGCCTTTTACCAAAACACATTTACTAATCTTGAAACAGTAAAGTGACTGCACACATTCCATGTATATAACTACTACATTTCACTGCACAACCCTGATTAATTTTGCAAATACATAAGCAATTTTCTGCGTTATTTGTGCCATCATTACATCCAAAAAGTGACGAAATTGCAGCACAAAGACGCGCAAGAGGATTGTAAATCTGCCCCAGAGAGTTTGCAGTAGTGTATGTATACTGACTGGAAAATTATAGATTTGAAACACAAGCCTAATTCTAAACAAGCAACACTATTAACTTCTCTAGAACTGAAAAAGTGACTGCACACATTCTACATTTTTTAGTACTGCACTTTACTGCACAAACCTGACTCACCAAACACATTAACTTACGAAATGGTTTTATCACAATGGTTATCCAAATGCAGACAAACTCAGAATGTGATTCTACACACTTTAGAAGAATACACATTACTCTTACTAAAAACAAAATGCACTACATACATTCCCTTACAAGTTATCAACTCATCTTTCAAATTGATATGTAGATTAAAAAGAATGCCAGTCACACAGCAGATATTCGTATACAGAATCTCTCTACTTCAGTGTTCTTAGCATCACCAGAAAATGGCTTATTTTCCCTCTCAATTTACACATATATACATGTTAATAACAAATCAAATTGCTTCGCACATTAATTCAAAACCAAACACACATTTCTATTGGCTCAACATTTGAATCCTTTCCAACTGACATAACTTTGAACCTTACCCCCATTTTGATTTGTACTGTTACCATAATAACAGATCATGCAAAACTCAACTGACCATAGATGTCAAAAGTTCAGCACACTGTAAAACACTACTCCTCAACTAGTTTACACTCTGCATAGGTATTTACTAATAAGTACCAATAAAGTGAAAGGCTCTAGTTAGAACCAAACAACATCTAAACACATAAGCTTGTATGTATATAATTTTTTTCTTTTTTTTTCTTGCTAAGGTACGCTTAAGGGACGACTTAGAAACCTCGCAGCATATGTGGTCCGGCCGCGCTTGCTAAAGCGTACGCTAATTTTACCGTAAAAACAAATAGCCCCTATCACTAATTTTTATCATCCCCGTGGTCCCCATCCCCCGGTGCTCATGTAAAACGTTGGGCATCGTGGGGGGAGCCCCAATGCCCCCATAGTCCTAGCCGGCTCCCCGCATCCTTCGAGAGCCGGCATTGCTTTTCTGCAAAGGGAGCAGCTAACATGCTGCTCCCCATGCAGAAAAGCAATCGGCTTTGATTTTTGGAAGAGAGAGCAGGTTAAGAGCAGGTTAACCTGCTCTCTCTTCTAAAAAACGAAGCAGTTTGCTATGGTACGGTGGGAGCCGCAAGGCTCCAGCCCTACCATACCAACCTACAGTGTCCCGGGGGTAGGCAACCCGGGACACTGAAGGAGCCGGCCCTGGGGGGTGGCAGTCCCCAGGGCCACTACAAGGCTCCAGGAGGGGGGTCACGTGGTCCCCCTCCCAAAATTTAAAAGCCCCATGGGTGGTGTCCCCAGGGCTGGGGGGTCTGTCACGGACCCACCAATTAGAAAATTTAGTGCCATGGGGAGGTGGCAGTCCACGGGGCGTCTGGGGGGCTTGACCACACCCACACCATTTTTTTTTATTTTAAAAAAAAGAAGCCCCAGGGGTGGCCGTCCCCAGGGCTGCGGGGGGGCCATGAGCCCCCCCTCCGCAATCATAATTTGAAAGCCCCGGGGGTGACGGTCCCCAGGGCGGGGGGGGCCCTCTGGCCCCCCACAACAATAAACTCTTTACCCCCGGGACTTGGCCATACACGTATTACGCAATTGATTTTTTTTTATCAATATTTTTTAGACTTTGAGGATCCTTGTAGGACACCCAGAGCAGGCCTAGGGGCTCAAGAAGACCTATGGCAAATAACAACATTTTCCTCTCAATCTACACACTCAATCTACACACATAAATAGCAAATCACAATTATTCCCACATCAAATCAAGAGGAAACACACATTTCTATTGCTTGAACTTTTGAACCCTTTCCAACTGACAAAACTGTCAACCCTACCCCCATTCTGCCTTCTGCCTGTTACCATAGAAACATTTCAGGGAACACTTAACTGAGCACACAGATGAAAAGTTCATCAAACAATGTTGCAAATCAAAACAGCAAGTGTGCTTGACTTTTCAGTATACCAGCTTATCTTAAGTAATGTTCTTTTCTATCAGTTTTTGTTAACCAATAAATATCAGGCTTTTAAAAAACAGAAAGTGGCAGCCTAGTTTTCAGTGTAAAACGTTTTCAAACAACAAATCATTTCTTGGCTTTTTTCAAAACTGCATCTTATCCACCATTTTAGAAAAATCTTACTTTTCAAATTGCCATTTCATTTACAGAGACAATCTGAGTCCATCCAGACCTCTCTTCAAGATTCTTAGAGTGTGGATTGTGGGACACATCTATATTTTCTGGAGCCAAAGGTACGCAGAACAGAAAGGAATTCACAAAGACCTAGATTTACCAAATGTAGACATTAAATGGATTGGAAGGAGAGGGTTAAAGTGGCACCAATTGATGCCATTGGTTAAATCCTTTTACCTCTCCACACCCTGACCTCATAATTGTGCAATGTGGTGGCAATGACTTGGGCAATTTGAAAGGGGTCTGGAAATGTTTATGAAGGACACCTATACACAACTGATGTCACTTTTCCCCCAAACTGCCTCTGTGTATTTCAACATATGCCAAAGGCAGAAATGGAACTGGTCCAATCAATTTTGTCCACAGATTGAGAAAGCTAGGAAACATGTGAATACATCTTTTTCTGCTTTTCTACAAGACTATAGAATGGGGTCCATTGACAACAACAATCTGCGTTTCAATATGCATGGCATCTACAGGAGAGATGGTGTACATTTTACAAATGAAGGGAACAGTCTTCCTCATGAACTTTAGACTTGGCATCGGTACTTACTAATAGGTACTAAAATCTCCCAATAAACACAAGGGCTCTTTTTAGAGCCACCCAACATCTAAACACATAAACTTGATAAATATCTGAAAAATATTTTTTTTTCTTGCTTAGGTACGCCTACGGTACACCTTACGAATCAGGCAGCATACATCGTACAGTATGCGTACCGAACGCGTACACACCAGAAGTTATAAAAAATATAGGGAGGGGACTGCGTGGCACCCCCTCCTTTGGCTTCTTTTAGCCCCGGGGACCCCATCCCCCGGGGCTCTGCCTCATTCAAAAAAAAATTGGGGGAGGAGGGGGACCACATAGCCCCCCTCCCAAGCCACTTCTGGCCCCAGGGACCCCATACCCTAGGGCCAGCCTAGCTAATTTAATTTAAAAAAGTTTTAATTATTTGAGGAGGGGGGCCGCGAGGCCCCCCTCCCGGGCCACTCTTGTCCCGGGGACCCCATCCCCAGGGCTGACCCTCTACGTCGGGGACCGTGGGGGGGTCCCCAATACCCCCACAGTCCCTGCTGGCTGCCCGTGTCCTTCGGGAGCCGGCTTTGCTTTTCGTCAGGGAGAGCAGCTAACATGCTGCTCCCTCTGCCGAAAAGCAATCTGCTTTCCTATTTGAAAGTCGCTCTTTCAAATAGGAAAGCAGTTTTCTATGGTAGGGTGGGAGCCACGAGGCTCCCGCCCTCCCATAGCAAACTACAGTTTTCAGGTGGTAGGCACCCCGGGACACTGACGGAGCCGGCCCTTGAGGGTGGCGGTCCCCAGGGCCACCACAAGGCTCCAGGAGGGGGGCCATGTGGCCCCCCTCCAACATTTGTAAAAAGCCCTGGGGGGTTGGGGTCTCATGGGCTGGGGGGCCTGAGAGCCCCACCCATTTGAAATAGCCCCGGGGTGGTGGTCCCTGGGGCTGGGGAGCACCAGAACCCCCCCTATTGAAATAAACCCCTGGGGTGGCAGTCCCCAGGGCTGCGGGGGGCCATGATCCCCCCTCATACATAATATTAAAGCCCCAGGGGTGGCGGCCCCCGGGCTCCCAGAGGGGCTTGGGGTCCCTTTTGTGGAACGTTCCAGAGAAGGACTGCTGGGGTGACTTTCGCTCTTGAGGGGCGAAGTAAGTGACGGGAAACCTTCCCCAGTAAACACTGCCACAAACAAGGAGACTGACAAAAGAAAGAAATGCTAGACAAGAGGCTATTCTGGATGTGCTCTTGCTACCTGCACAGGTCACACACCATATTTAAAAATATCTTAGGGGCGTAGGCCACGTGCTTCAGAGATGGTCACATGTTCAGCAAGTCTAAGTATATTGGCATGAGAGCTCAGGTGTTTAATGCACATGTTTCGGAGATCTCTGTGTAAGGTGGTGGTCACAGGTTTGAATCACTACTACAAAGCAGTGCATGTTACCTGAAGGTTAAGGATTTGAACTGAATTAGGTTACCTTAGTGTGTTAATACATAGTTGCAGGTATCCTTGTGTATCATGGAGGTCAAAAGTTACAACCAGACATCTGCATTTATCTGAAAGGCACACTTTTGAATTTTTGCTGGATTTATTCTATCTTGTATGGTGAATCACATGGGAGTTGATTAGTGATTAACACATCTGATTAAGTGCCATAAAATGTAATATAATGTGATATGTCAACATCGTTATTAAAGTAATCAAGACACGAAAGGGGTCCAAGGGAGATTTTAAGGCCAGCGGGGACTCTCACCCAAAACATAAACTGAAAAACACACTGAAATACCTGGGTATAAAAGAAGGCTTTTTTGGGGAATCAACAGATTGGACGGACAAGCAACCTTCCCAACAGGTGTGTAAAAAAGTTTTCTTTTTAGGACGAAAACCCTCACCCTCCGAAAGGCGGTAGGCTTCAACATACAGGGCTACAGCTACAAAAATAAGAAGGAGCTCCTTGGATGTTTTAAATTGTCCCTCTGTGAGTAGTATGTATGGGCGAGTGGAGCAGAGTGTCAAAGTATATACAAAGTGAACATTGTATGTCAGTTGAATCTGTTGATTAACAAAAAAGCCTTCTATTCGACCCAGGTATTTTTAGTGTGTGTTATTAGAGTGATCACACATGAGCACACACCCTTTCCCCTACATACCTGCAATGCATGTCATGTAATGTGCATTGATTATATCTATCCTCTTCCCTGATTGTTTTCATATAAAATCCACTTATCGTGTTCTCTTTCATTGCTTTAGTATTATTTAACACCCATTGTCTTGTTTTTCCCCTCACTGGAATCTGTGTTGTTTTAAAGAGACAGTAACATGCTTCCATATCTCAGTTTGTCTCTTTTTCCACTGGTGAAGTGGCATGCTGAGTACATCTGTGGTTACCCTGATGAGCTGCTGAGGCTGGGTCCGCCAGGGACAATCTCAACGACACAGCCTGGAAGAGAAAGCACAAGATCAGGATGTGTGTCATGCGCATATCAGAGGAGCGAGACAGAGAGAAAGAGAGAAGGAAAGTGAGCCAGAGAGAGAAAGAGAGGGAAGGAAAGGAAGGGCAAGACAAGACAGAGAGGGAGAGAGAGAGAGAGAGAGAGAGAGGGAAGGAAGGGAGAAAGAGAGAAACCACAACCACTGCCCACACAGGCCCCACTACTCACTTGCTGCCATCGGTGTGTCCATCCGTAGGCACACCGCATGCCTGTGCAAGCGCCAGGCCCCTGTCACACCACCATGGCATGGTCCACATCATGCGGGTCCCGCACAAAGGCCCCACTGCTCACCTGCTGCCACCGTTGTGTCCATCAGTAGGCCCACAGCATGCCTGTGAAAGCTCCAGGCCCCTGTCACGCCACCATGGCATGGTCCGCATCATGCGGGTCCGCCCGGTGCCCAGCATGTCCCACACATAACGGGTCCTGAGTCATCAATGGCCGAGACGACATCAGTGCACACATCATCATCGCAGGCTGCACACCAGCTCACCAATTACGTGTGCCACCACCCTTGTGCAACACCAGTCAGCGCCACATTGTGGTAGGCCTGTGTCAGTCGCAAGGCCTCAGGTGCCACTAACCCTGTGCTATGCCAGTCAGTGCCACGTGGTGGTAGGCCCATGTCGGCTGCAAGGCCTCGGGTGCCACCAACCCTGTGCGCAGCAACTCATGGGCCCTTTATGATTGAGCACCGAGGAGCATCGGTCATCCAGTCACCACCGGCAAAGGGATATGTGATGTTGTCGGCCCCTTTTATTTGGGGGGTCACAAGGCTTGTGACTCCTTTGCTGGATGGGTGTGGTGTGTGTACAGATCTGCCCTCAGGGAGTTGCCGTGCCATGCTGACAAATTAGACCAGCGACCTGCACACCACCAGTGAGTATGCCTGCGACAGGCAGCTATGTGGGCCCCCCTCGGAGCGTCAGCGGAGTGTTCTTGCCTGGCATACGCCGGCCTGGCGCAGGGCTTGCAACAATGACTCAGGGGTTTTGGGCGTGGTTCATTCCATGTCTGGACAAGGAAGTGACTAATGCGTGTGTCCCTGTTGTAGCGTCCACAGCACCCAGGACACATTGGGCAATGTAGCACACGGTGACAGGCATCCCACTACATGAGCATCATTGACGTAAGGGAAATAACTGTCCCCACTTCCATCTACACATTCATGCAGGAATGATGAAAGACATGACACAGCAGTGCGTTACTGGATGTTTATTGCACATCCAGTGGAGTGTTGCAGCTGGAGCGATACAGGGCTGTGCCAACCACAACACACAATATGGGCCGGTGGAGGGCCAGCCAGAGTCGCTCCGGGATAACAGGTACTGCGGAAGAGTAAGGGAACAGTCTGCAGTCTGGTCGCCTTGTCATTAGTCATCAAACAGGATATGGCAGTCCATGTTGTGGTCCAAGGTGAGTGCAGCGGAGTGTAT